>NC_035447.2:39013481-39313481 GCF_002127325.2 Helianthus annuus | reverse complement strand
TAGTAAAAGCCTAGTTTAAGTAATGGGTCGCGATAGTGTACACGCACGTATGACTGGGTATAATTATACGTATAAGTTGGTAAAGTAAAAGCATTTCATGTATAATTAATGTGTACGAAAGATGGAATGGAAAAACGATGTTTAAAGGTTGAAAAAATGAAAAAAACGAAAATTGGTGTCGGAAAATGGTCGGAAATTTCCGACCACTTTCCGACGAACCACAATATTGGTCGGAAAGTTGTCGGAATTTTCCGACCATTTTCCGACTAAAACCTTTATTGATCGGAAAGTTGTCGGAAATTTCCGACCAATTTCCGACTAAAATAATTATTCTTTTCATATTTAATTATACCGAGGTGTATATCTATATATATAAACGTATTTCTTGTCTCTATATGTATATGTATGTGTGTATTAGTATGTAGTTGTATTGATGCATACATATACATATATTCACACTTATACAATAGTAAAAGCCTAGTTTAAGTAATGGGTCGCGATAGTGTACACGCACGTATGACTGGGTATAATTATACGTATAAGTTGGTAAAGTAAAAGCATTTCATGTATAATTAATGTGTACGAAAGATGGAATGGAAAAACGATGTTTAAAGGTTGAAAAAATGAAAAAAACGAAAATTGGTGTCGGAAAATGGTCGGAAATTTCCGACCACTTTCCGACGAACCACAATATTGGTCGGAAAGTTGTCGGAAATTTCCGACCATTTTCCGACTAAAACCTTTATTGATCGGAAAGTTGTCGGAAATTTCCGACCAATTTCCGACTAAAATAATTATTCTTTTCATATTTAATTATACCGAGGTGTATATCTATATATATAAACGTATTTCTTGTCTCTATATGTATATGTATGTGTGTATTAGTATGTAGTTGTATTGATGCATACATATACATATATTCACACTTATACAATAGTAAAAGCCTAGTTTAAGTAATGGGTCGCGATAGTGTACACGCACGTATGACTGGGTATAATTATACGTATAAGTTGGTAAAGTAAAAGCATTTCATGTATAATTAATGTGTACGAAAGATGGAATGGAAAAACGATGTTTAAAGGTTGAAAAAATGAAAAAAACGAAAATTGGTGTCGGAAAATGGTCGGAAATTTCCGACCACTTTCCGACGAACCACAATATTGGTCGGAAAGTTGTCGGAAATTTCCGACCATTTTCCGACTAAAACCTTTATTGATCGGAAAGTTGTCGGAAATTTCCGACCAATTTCCGACTAAAATAATTATTCTTTTCATATTTAATTATACCGAGGTGTATATCTATATATATAAACGTATTTCTTGTCTCTATATGTATATGTATGTGTGTATTAGTATGTAGTTGTATTGATGCATACATATACATATATTCACACTTATACAATAGTAAAAGCCTAGTTTAAGTAATGGGTCGCGATAGTGTACACGCACGTATGACTGGGTATAATTATACGTATAAGTTGGTAAAGTAAAAGCATTTCATGTATAATTAATGTGTACGAAAGATGGAATGGAAAAACGATGTTTAAAGGTTGAAAAAATGAAAAAAACGAAAATTGGTGTCGGAAAATGGTCGGAAATTTCCGACCACTTTCCGACGAACCACAATATTGGTCGGAAAGTTGTCGGAAATTTCCGACCATTTTCCGACTAAAACCTTTATTGATCGGAAAGTTGTCGGAAATTTCCGACCAATTTCCGACTAAAATAATTATTCTTTTCATATTTAATTATACCGAGGTGTATATCTATATATATAAACGTATTTCTTGTCTCTATATGTATATGTATGTGTGTATTAGTATGTAGTTGTATTGATGCATACATATACATATATTCACACTTATACAATAGTAAAAGCCTAGTTTAAGTAATGGGTCCCGATAGTGTACACGCACGTATGACTGGGTATAATTATACGTATAAGTTGGTAAAGTAAAAGCATTTCATGTATAATTAATGTGTACGAAAGATGGAATGGAAAAACGATGTTTAAAGGTTGAAAAAATGAAAAAAACGAAAATTGGTGTCGGAAAATGGTCGGAAATTTCCGACCACTTTCCGACGAACCACAATATTGGTCGGAAAGTTGTCGGAAATTTCCGACTATTTTCCGACTAAAACCTTTATTGATCGGAAAGTTGTCGGAAATTTCCGACTAAAATAATTATTCTTTTCATATTTAATTATACCGAGGTGTATATCTATATATATAAACGTATTTCTTGTCTCTATATGTATATGTATGTGTGTATTAGTATGTAGTTGTATTGATGCATACATATACATATATTCACACTTATACAATAGTAAAATCCTAGTTTAAGTAATGGGTCGCGATAGTGTACACACACGTATGACTGGGTATAATTATACGTATAAGTTGGTAAAGTAAAAGCATTTCATGTATAATTAATGTGTACGAAAGATGGAATGGAAAAACGATGTTTAAAGGTTGAAAAAATGAAAAAAACGAAAATTGGTGTCGGAAAATGGTCGGAAATTTCCGACCACTTTCCGACGAACCACAATATTGGTCGGAAAGTTGTCGGAAATTTCCGACCATTTTCCGACTAAAACCTTTATTGATCGGAAAGTTGTCGGAAATTTCCGACCAATTTCCGACTAAAATAATTATTCTTTTCATATTTAATTATACCGAGGTGTATATCTATATATATAAACGTATTTCTTGTCTCTATATGTATATGTATGTGTGTATTAGTATGTAGTTGTATTGATGCATACATATACATATATTCACACTTATACAATAGTAAAAGCCTAGTTTAAGTAATGGGTCGCGATAGTGTACACGCACGTATGACTGGGTATAATTATACGTATAAGTTGGTAAAGTAAAAGCATTTCATGTATAATTAATGTGTACGAAAGATGGAATGGAAAAACGATGTTTAAAGGTTGAAAAAATGAAAAAAACGAAAATTGGTGTCGGAAAATGGTCGGAAATTTCCGACCACTTTCCGACGAACCACAATATTGGTCGGAAAGTTGTCGGAAATTTCCGACCATTTTCCGACTAAAACCTTTATTGATCGGAAAGTTGTCGGAAATTTCCGACCAATTTCCGACTAAAATAATTATTCTTTTCATATTTAATTATACCGAGGTGTATATCTATATATATAAACGTATTTCTTGTCTCTATATGTATATGTATGTGTGTATTAGTATGTAGTTGTATTGATGCATACATATACATATATTCACACTTATACAATAGTAAAATCCTAGTTTAAGTAATGGGTCGCGATAGTGTACACACACGTATGACTGGGTATAATTATACGTATAAGTTGGTAAAGTAAAAGCATTTCATGTATAATTAATGTGTACGAAAGATGGAATGGAAAAACGATGTTTAAAGGTTGAAAAAATGAAAAAAACGAAAATTGGTGTCGGAAAATGGTCGGAAATTTCCGACCACTTTCCGACGAACCACAATATTGGTCGGAAAGTTGTCGGAAATTTCCGACCATTTTCCGACTAAAACCTTTATTGATCGGAAAGTTGTCGGAAATTTCCGACCAATTTCCGACTAAAATAATTATTCTTTTCATATTTAATTATACCGAGGTGTATATCTATATATATAAACGTATTTCTTGTCTCTATATGTATATGTATGTGTGTATTAGTATGTAGTTGTATTGATGCATACATATACATATATTCACACTTATACAATAGTAAAAGCCTAGTTTAAGTAATGGGTCGCGATAGTGTACACGCACGTATGACTGGGTATAATTATACGTATAAGTTGGTAAAGTAAAAGCATTTCATGTATTATTAATGTGTACGAAAGATGGAATGGAAAAACGATGTTTAAAGGTTGAAAAAATGAAAAAAACGAAAATTGGTGTCGGAAAATGGTCGGAAATTTCCGACCACTTTCCGACGAACCACAATATTGGTCGGAAAGTTGTCGGAAATTTCCGACCATTTTCCGACTAAAACCTTTATTGATCGGAAAGTTGTCGGAAATTTCCGACCAATTTCCGACTAAAATAATTATTCTTTTCATATTTAATTATACCGAGGTGTATATCTATATATATAAACGTATTTCTTGTCTCTATATGTATATGTATGTGTGTATTAGTATGTAGTTGTATTGATGCATACATATACATATATTCACACTTATACAATAGTAAAAGCCTAGTTTAAGTAATGGGTCGCGATAGTGTACACGCACGTATGACTGGGTATAATTATACGTATAAGTTGGTAAAGTAAAAGCATTTCATGTATAATTAATGTGTACGAAAGATGGAATGGAAAAACGATGTTTAAAGGTTGAAAAAATGAAAAAAACGAAAATTGGTGTCGGAAAATGGTCGGAAATTTCCGACTACTTTCCGACGAACCACAATATTGGTCGGAAAGTTGTCGGAATTTTCCGACCATTTTCCGACTAAAACCTTTATTGATCGGAAAGTTGTCGGAAATTTCCGACCAATTTCCGACTAAAATAATTATTTTTTTCATATTTAATTATACCGAGGTGTATATCTATATATATAAACGTATTTCTTGTCTCTATATGTATATGTATGTGTGTATTAGTATGTAGTTGTATTGATGCATACATATACATATATTCACACTTATACAATAGTAAAAGCCTAGTTTAAGTAATGGGTCCCGATAGTGTACACGCACGTATGACTGGGTATAATTATATGTATAAGTTGGTAAAGTAAAAGCATTTCATGTATAATTAATGTGTACGAAAGATGGAATGGAAAAACGATGTTTAAAGGTTGAAAAAACGAAAAAAACGAAAATTGGTGTCGGAAAATGGTCGGAAATTTCCGACCACTTTCCGACGAACCACAATATTGGTCGGAAAGTTGTCGGAAATTTCCGACCATTTTCCGACTAAAACCTTTATTGATCGGAAAGTTGTCGGAAATTTCCGACCAATTTCCGACTAAAATAATTATTCTTTTCATATTTAATTATACCGAGGTGTATATCTATATATATAAACGTATTTCTTGTCTCTATATGTATATGTATGTGTGTATTAGTATGTAGTTGTATTGATGCATACATATACATATATTCACACTTATACAATAGTAAAAGCCTAGTTTAAGTAATGGGTCGCGATAGTGTACACGCACGTATGACTGGGTATAATTATACGTATAAGTTGGTAAAGTAAAAGCATTTCATGTATAATTAATGTGTACGAAAGATGGAATGGAAAAACGATGTTTAAAGGTTGAAAAAATGAAAAAAACGAAAATTGGTGTCGGAAAATGGTCGGAAATTTCCGACCACTTTCCGACGAACCACAATATTGGTCGGAAAGTTGTCGGAAATTTCCGACCATTTTCCGACTAAAACCTTTATTGATCGGAAAGTTGTCGGAAATTTCCGACCAATTTCCGACTAAAATAATTATTCTTTTCATATTTAATTATACCGAGGTGTATATCTATATATATAAACGTATTTCTTGTCTCTATATGTATATGTATGTGTGTATTAGTATGTAGTTGTATTGATGCATACATATACATATATTCACACTTATACAATAGTAAAAGCCTAGTTTAAGTAATGGGTCGCGATAGTGTACACGCACGTATGACTGGGTATAATTATACGTATAAGTTGGTAAAGTAAAAGCATTTCATGTATAATTAATGTGTACGAAAGATGGAATGGAAAAACGATGTTTAAAGGTTGAAAAAATGAAAAAAACGAAAATTGGTGTCGGAAAATGGTCGGAAATTTCCGACTACTTTCCGACGAACCACAATATTGGTCGGAAAGTTGTCGGAATTTTCCGACCATTTTCCGACTAAAACCTTTATTGATCGGAAAGTTGTCGGAAATTTCCGACCAATTTCCGACTAAAATAATTATTTTTTTCATATTTAATTATACCGAGGTGTATATCTATATATATAAACGTATTTCTTGTCTCTATATGTATATGTATGTGTGTATTAGTATGTAGTTGTATTGATGCATACATATACATATATTCACACTTATACAATAGTAAAAGCCTAGTTTAAGTAATGGGTCCCGATAGTGTACACGCACGTATGACTGGGTATAATTATATGTATAAGTTGGTAAAGTAAAAGCATTTCATGTATAATTAATGTGTACGAAAGATGGAATGGAAAAACGATGTTTAAAGGTTGAAAAAATGAAAAAAACGAAAATTGGTGTCGGAAAATGGTCGGAAATTTCCGACCACTTTCCGACGAACCACAATATTGGTCGGAAAGTTGTCGGAAATTTCCGACCATTTTCCGACTAAAACCTTTATTGATCGGCGGTCGGAAAGTTGTAGGAACCTTTTGATCGGAAAATAGTATGAATATGGATGTCGGAAAATTGTAGGAAAAAGGTGGTCGGAAAGTTGTAGGAAAATTCTGGTCGGAACTTTGTCGGAAATAGTAACTACTTTTTTTTGTCGAAAATTTGTCGCCAATTTAGTCGGATACTTGTCGGAAATCTTTTCCTACAAGGCTTTTTCCTACAAACCTATTTTTGTCGGAAACTGGTCGGAAACGCCGTTTTCCGACAAAAACCTTGGTCGGAAGTGGACAGTTTTTTAGTAGTGATAGTGGTATCAGAGCCACTTCAGGGAATCGATCAGAAATCAAACCAAACTCTACCACTCTTCCTTGCCAACACTGCACCGACGAGAAAAATAAAAAATGCAAGCGAATCCCTCGTATTAGACTTTGTTATTATTGTCACTTACCGGGTCACCAAATCTACAATTGTAAGGCCAAAGAGAATGATGAATCGACGCAACTGTTAAAGCAGGCCATTAACGTCGGGATTAGAAGACATGAAGAAGATGTACATTGCCAGAATGAAATGATAGTCACCGGTACTGAGGGTGGACTATGGTCATATATCTGGTACGTTAATCCGACGTTCAATCATCATTTTTCGGGAAATCTTAATGTTTTCAAAATGGTGAAACATGTTATGGGTGTAGAAACAAGATCTGGTATGAATAATTTTTCGTTTATAATAGGGGTAGGATCAATGGAAATGAAAACGGGAAATGAAACACTGAATATACAAAGTGTTTTCTATTCACCGGAAATCGACCGGAATGTACTCAGTCTTGATCAGTTAACGCTTCAGGGCTTCACGGTCAGAAAATCCGGTGATTCATGTAAATATATCCTATGTTTTCATCTCCGGTGGTAAATTCAATAAATGAAGCAAGTGGTTTAACGAAAGAAGAAGAGTTGGGTGTGAACGAAAAACGCAGGCTGCAAGAACTGGGCAATGTTGATGATGAATTCAAGGATGCTTATCTGAATTCATACTTCGAAACCTTAAATGTTTCGAGTGGAGATGATAATGATTGGAATTTGCTGATGTTATGTCACACCCCAACCGATGGCGGAAACATCGGGATGAGACGAACAAATTGCTCAAAACAACATAACACTAAATGTGACAATATAAATTAAATCATTTTATTAAATTTTAAAGTAAGGTACATTGTCTCAAATAAACAAACATAAATTCAACATTTACTAAAATGCTAAAATGGTTTCTATTGTCATCCTAGCTTGTTTCATGATTCTTGAATAGTCAACCTGCAATATGTATTAAAATAAAATCAACAAAAGCATGTTGGCGAGTATACAAGTTTTCATACATAGCATAATACGTGTTTAAAATGTTGCTCATATCCAAATGTGAAATACAATATCATATTGACAGTATACTCGAAACGATGTTACTCTACGTGTCCAAACCAAAGTTTAACGCAATTAACGTGCCTACCCAAAAGAGTATGGGTGGTTTTAACATAGTTTAACCTAACAATACCCGTTAATATAACGGGAGCGGCGTTTCTCAACCTATAGCGCTACCGTTGTTAGGGGAGGCTTGCAAAGTTAATGAACACATAGTCATGAATGTTTACAGTAGCATAACATGTCTAACATGATTAAAATGTATCACATAGAGTATGGATGGAGTGTGCATAAAATGTTCAACGTGATTGTGTAATTTGATAAGGAATACATATTGCACCCAAAAAGTGTAAAACGAAAATGGGTCATGTATACTCACCTTTGATTGCGTTGCGTTTCTTGGTAAATAAGAGAGAGTAAGAGTTGAATCCAAGAGAGTTGTGACAAGCGCAAGAGATTTACCCTATTTGTGACGTAGGAATACGATAAGTATTATTGATAAAATGTTTAAAATGATAATGGGGATTTGATGGGTATTTATAATAATATCATTCAATATTTATAACAATAATATGAATGGTAATAAAATATGATCCTATTAATATTATTACAGTAATATAATAACTTCAACAGTAATACTTTAATAAGAAATATGATAATAATAATAATAATAATCATGGTAGTAATATAACTGATTTTATAACATAATATTTAAACTTATTTTGTTATTAATAAGAATAATAGTTTCTATAATAATTTATTTTAGAAATAATTGGATTTATATTAAATATAATAAATACTGATTTTACACTGATATAATAATGATAATAATGATAATAATAATAATAATAATTCTGATTAATAATAATAATAATAATTCTGATTAAAAATAATAATAATAATAATAATAATTCGGATTAATAATAATAATAATAATTCTGATTAATAATAATAATAATTTTGATTAATAATAATAATAATAACATTATTATTATCTTTGTTATAATAATTATAATTATAATAATAATGTATTTAATAATAATAACAATAATATTAATGATAGATAATAATAATAATAATAATAATAATAATAATAATAATAATAATAATAATAATACTGTAATTATATAATAATGATTACGATAAGTTCATTCGGAAATATGAAAACGAAACCGGAGAAGAAGGTTACCGGAATCGTATCGGAGGGAGGCGGCTTCTCCGGCAGGTCCGACTATCGAGCAGATTTTCCCGGCAGGTTGCAGGTTATTTTCCGGTGAGAGAAGGAAGGAGAGAGGTGGGAGGTGAGGTGGTTGCAGGTGGTCTACGGCGAGGTGTGTGTGGGTTTGGAAGTGAAGGCAGTGTCGGGTTTTTATAGGGGAACTCCGGGGTTGGGTAATCATGGAAACGCGAGGAGTAATTGGCAATCAATCAACGAAACAAGGAAACTGAATAGAATTGGGAATGATTGATCGAAGAAAAAGGGAAAGGATCGAAGTATGGTAATGTCGCCGGCTGAGAAGAAGGAAAGGATTTGGTCAACGCGTTTCTATGATTTGGCGGTAGGATTTTAAAAATGGAAACTGTGGGATCGTGTATAAGAATTAAACAACGCGGGTTATAACCAGCGATGACGGTAGCCCGTCTGGTTGGTGCGTGTGTGTGTGAAGTAGGAGACCCGGGTTCGAATCTGCTGAAGAACCTTCTAATTATTTTGATTTTTTTTTTGTTGATAGATTCAACATTTACAGGATCAGTCCCTGATGTTAGTAGATGTGCAAACAGCTCCTAAAATAATTAAATTACAAAAAGATTTTTAGTTTCTCTTTTCAATTATATTTTTCATATGTTACACTAAGGACACTTAACTTAACTGACTTGGTTAGCTAACTAGGTTAACTTAACTAACCTTGAACTTAACAAGACTAACTAGATTATATATACAAATTTTAAATTATTTAACTAAATCAGGGATAATTATATTAAAAATAAAAACCTTTCAACGGTAAATTAATTCACGAAAAAGAATTTTCCGAGGTTTCAAAGATTAGGATTTGGATTCCAAAACGGATCGGATTTTGGATATCCGTTTTTGACGAATGTTACATGTTAAGAGCATTAGAACTCCATGAATTTGCAGATTGCAAAGCGTTGATAAACATGCTTGATGATAGAGAGTACGTATTCAAATACAAGGTGGATCTTCAAAAAAAGTTTGAAGAAATGGTTCGATGGTTCCTGAATGAATACATAGGTGTCACACCCCGATCTCCACGTGTCACCGGTGGGCCCGGTGTGGGGTATCGTGACGTAGTTGATAACATCATAGTCAAACAACACAATTTAAAAATGCATAGCGGAAGCAAAAGATAAATATATTACAATCCGAATATAACGTAATATCAAGTATTACAACGGAAAGTAGAGGAATCCACAGGCGGATCTTAAAACTTAATTATTGTTCAACAGACTTTAGACGCCTAGAACTTGCAAGATTCCTTATTAACGCCCTGAGCAGCTTCCAGCCTATTACGTACTTGTACCTGTCACTTAGACTTTGGAAAATACGTCAGTTTTCACTGGTAAATACACTCAACTGACTCATTTGAAAAGAGTTTATGAAAATTTGTTTAGGCGCACAAGGCACAATACTATTTTGACACTTGATTAAAATGCACAAGGCAAGATTAATCTTTTATACTTGGGACAAACTATATCTCATGTTATCAGTTTTACATAACTTGCTCTACATACGGGGCCCGGTCCTATGCCGGTTCAAGATTAACCGACACACCACTATTCCCCTATTGGGAATCCCATAATGGGTATAATCAAATAATAAGCATAAAGCATCTGTCAGGTGTATGCCTACACCCCGTGCTTAGGTCGTGGCCATTGCAATTAATGAGTCAAGGATATCCAGGACACGGTCGCATTAACCCCCAATGTTTCAGTCAAGCAATACGAATTAAAACAGGTTATTTGAATTTCCCGACACATTGGTCTTCGAATCCCATACCTGACCATGTGGTATTTATATTACCGTATCCCAAGCCCGTAATAGGGAAAATAAGTTAAGAGTATTTACCTGAGCTAGCTCCTGTCTTAAATAGCAAGAATTTTAATAACTCAGCCGTATTCACTTAAGTAAGCGTAGGTACAATTTACCGGAAGGCTCTAGTCTGGAACGATGGTATAAATAACCAATTAGAATACTAACGGGTCTTTAATTAAGCCTAAGCTTGACCGGTTAGTTTTAAGGACGATACGGTACAAGCGCACGATTAAGCGAAAGACCGGATAGAATGTGATTTAGACCCGACAAGTTTGAATACTTGTATAATATGGGTATACTAAATACATGCTGGATTTTGAGATAAAAATGATAACGTTTGACCCGTTTCGGTCAATTTACTCAAACTAGTTACGTAAACCGAACCGAACGCTAAAAGGGCGTTACGGGTAGCCAAAAGAGTCAAATGCAAGTTCCCTGAGATAATATGCTTTAAATATGATATAACATCAGTAAGTTATGTTCTATATTGCCCGGAATAATTTTAAACTCAATTTACGCCTTAGAAGGGCAATTTGGTCATTTAAAAGATTATAAAAGAGTAAATTTGGAAATCTGGGTTACGGGTCTGAATTATACAGTAAATATACTTAATATGACATGTTATAACAGTAGGGTATGACCCGTATACAAAACTTATCATTTAAAATCAAACTATGCACCGTAGGGGTATTTTAGTAATTTCACAAGGGCTAAAAATGCCAAAACTGGAAATCTGAGTTCATATACTTATACTTACTGTTATTATATGAAAATATGCTAATTACCTCAGTAGGTATAAGTCTCATATGTTTAAAATAGGTATAACGCTTACTATGCGCTAAAAACGCTAAAAATGTGATTTAACGTCGTTTCCGGGTTTTCAAAGGAAAGCTGAGATTTTTATATTTCCAGAATACTTAAATTAATTTATTTAACATATAAAATCAGTAGGAAAAGGTTTCGGGTCAAAAGAATGCATAAAACTCATTTCATGGCCTAAACGGTCAAAACCGACATAAACCGAAATAACTAAGCGATCTAAGATACGATCAGCCAAAAATTAAATAAAAATCATCAAAATTCCCAAAATAATATATAACATCAGTGGGTAAAAAGTTTTGTAACAAAACGTGGCCTGAAATGGGTTATACGCGAAAAGGGCCGTTTATGTAACTTAAGAACATAGTTTTACGCTAATGGCCATAACTCAAAATCTGGACCACCAACTGATCCACAATTTTCGGTGCAAGTTTATATATTAGAAATAAAGATTTCTACTCTTTCATTTTTCCAAAATTCACGTTTTATATCAAAAGGGCAAAATAGTCAACTTTTAAGCATAATCGGAAACATGCAATTGAATCGGCTAAGTATAGACTCAAACAACAAAAATTCCAGAAAGTTTTACCAAAATAAAAATGGTCAAAAATACTCTCCAATACAGATCTCAAACATGCATGTACGAATCCGAATCGATAGTCTATGAAATAGTCGTTTTACAAGACTTTCGGTTCCGATTCGTATCTATACTAAAGATTGTCGAGTTGATCATTGTAAAACACATTCTTATATTCATTATAAAGCTATTTACGATGATCAAACAGATTGCATGTCCTTTACATTACCATTTAAGCTATTTTTCACAAAAACCATTTCTGTTGACTTTTTAAGAAAGCCTTTGACTCGACAATTAGCATGCAATAAGTGGGAATCAGAGAATACCCTTTTGAGGGTTTGTTTCCCACATAATTACCAACATATATCTGGTTTCAATTTGAGAAATGACTGAGTAAAACTCGTTTAATTGAAAAGTCAAAGTATAAGAACAATCAGTTTGACTTTTAGCAATAACCAAAGCAAGAACGAATTAAGGACTGAATTAGAAGCTTACAAAGGTCCTATTGATGCTTAGTTAACACTAGGATGTTGCCTTGACGTTCAGATTTGCTCCAGGAAGTTGTCTTGAGAGTTTTACAAGTTGGATGTTCTTGATCACAATGTATGAGCTCAAAGAAATGAGCTTTTGATCTGTTTTATGGATGAAATCAGAGGTAGTAGCATGTTCTCAGTAGCCTAGGCATGCAAGGACTTTCATTGGATCAAAAGAGAGGTGATAACAGCTGTTTACAACTTCAAATTCGGACCCAAAATGGTCATTTTCGCGATTTCTGTTACTGGTAGTCCCACGCGGCCCGCCTGGGCATGTCCAGGCGGGTCGCCTGACCCCTGCTGCTGTCAAACAAGTTTCAAACTTGGCAGATTTGGTCCCTGAACTTGCACGCGATGTTTCGGCTTCTTATTTTGACTCGTAAACCCCCAAACTTGGTTTTTAAGAACCTTAGGACATTTACCAACATGGAAATGTCCTCGGATAACTTTGCGCCCAACCGAAAAGCCATGAAATTCGACGTTGACGCTTTTAGTCCCTCAAGTACGGTTTTGGCCATAACTTTCTCATACGTTATCGAAACTTCACGAAATTTTTACCACATATTCTAGTGAGTATATTTTAGCATTACAATGCTTCGGGTCTGCCAAAAGTTCACTCAGAGGTATAAATTCAACATGTTGACACTTTTGGCCCCTATAGTTTGCAATTCCTCACTTTTTTTGTAATTTCCGCGTCGTATGATCCATGAACCATCCGTTTAAGGTTATAAACATTATGTAGGGTTATCATAGAGTCTATTTATCCATTGTTGACACTTTGGACCCTTACGTTCCATAGTTTTCACCGTTTGTCAACTTTAGTCCCTCTAAAGTTTGTTTTCGCATATGCAAAGCCTATGACACGTGTCAATACATTATTGGACGTAAATTTTCGAGGTGTTACATCCTCACCCCCTTAAAAGAAATCTCGTCCTCGAGATTTACTGAAACAAATGAGGATATTTCTCTTTCATCGTGGATTCTACTTCCCATGTGTATTCGGGACCTCTACGGGCATCCCTTTTGACCTTATCAATAGGTACATGCTTCCTCCGAAGCTTCTTCATCTGTCGATCCTCAATCGACAATGGTTTTTCCACAAATCTTAAACTTTCATCTATGTGTATATCTGTATGCGGTATAACCAGTGATTCGTCAGCGAAACACTTCTTCAGATTACAGATGCGGAACACATTATGTATAGCGCTAAGTTCTTCAGGCAAGTTTAACTTATAAGCGACTGACCCGACACGTTCAATGATCTCGAAAGGTCCTATGTATCTCGGGCTTAGCTTGCCTTTCTTACCAAATCGCATCACCCCTTCCAGGGCGATACTTCAAGTAACACTTCATCACCTACTTCGAAGTGAAAATCTTTGCGCCTTGGATCCGCATTCGATACGGGTTTATCATTATATCACAAGTCTTCCAACCGCTATGTGATAGTGCTTCATGACTCATTGGTGAAACATATCCTTAAATCCTTAGGGTGTAATACATTGCGAGCTCCACCAAGCTCCTTAAATAGGTTTTAGCTCATAAGTTATTTGATCTCGATATATTCGTTTACTTCGAATGGTTTCATATATTCAGAGCTTACTAGCCTGACAATTAACAGCTTGGCACACCTTTCCAGGGTGATATCTTTTGTTGAACCTTATTTCTTAACAAGAACTTAGGAGGTTTGCTATTTCCATGAATCCTTGATTCTCTGCCGAATACTGGCAACTTATAGATGGTTATGGATTTGCTCGATCTTATTCGTTGTTTCCAAGGCAACTTTTAGATCCCGATAATTGGACTTACCAATTTTCTGTCTAGCAATAGATGTTTAACATCTTATCTATACAAGGTCTCCCAAAGGAGCAGCGTTGATACTTATACAACAACTATTACCGAAAAGCTTATCTTAAGGCGATATGGTTATTCCAATCACTGCTTGACTAATCTCAAAGAATAGTTGTTCCTTACAGCTAGTCGAATAAATCGACGATCCTGGCAGCAATTTGGGGATTTCTAGTTATTGCCTAAATAGGGTTGCGGTAATCAATGCATAAGCAAGATGAACCGTCTTTCTTATTTAAAAAAAAATCGGAGTTCTTAAAACCTTGAATTTTGGCTTTACGAAACCTTATCCAAAACTTATTTATTTGGCTCTTAGTTCTTCCTATTTCGTTGGTAATAACAGATATAAGATTCTTACAATAACTGCAGCCCTAAGCGGGATGTTTGTCCTAACATCCTCTTGCCTCTCAGAAGGTAACCATGGTAATTCTTATAAGGAAGCTAATTATGATACATAGAGATGTCAGAGATTTACGCATTCTCAGGCTTTAGCTTATTTATCGCTTTCGGTGTCTGATAAATGACATATTCCCTTTACCATTGCAAAGATGCCCTAATCAAAGATACTTATAAGGACATTTTTATATTGGATATCTCCTTTGAATACTACTAGTCGACTTTAGTACAATATGACAATTGGGATATCTTCGGGGATCCCATGCATTAAACCTCCATACTGATCAGGCATGGAAGCAATCTATGGGACACACTAGGATACGCAAATCCTCATATGGTACTCTTATCAAACATAGTTTGGCATTCGCAGACGATAGAAAACAATGAGAAAAAAATAATAAAATAAAATAATTAATATATATTGTCGTACTCTTTCTGGGGAAGAGTACTCCAGATTCTTATGAAAGGATTTTCTTCGAGGATGGGAGAGAGGTCATTAAAGATTCCATTGGTAACTTATACCTCATATTTAATATATGGAGTCCTTATGAATGTAATCCAGAGTTTGCTAAGCTTATGGTTTGCTAAAGATTTATTATCCCTTGCATCAATGCAAAAATACTTGGCAGTCATTATCAATGCTAAATGGTATAGGACGTACCTATTGCTATTATCGATGTGCACTGTCTCAGGTATTCAACCGGTAGTCTAGGCGGTTCCTTTCTTATCCTTTCCAGACCTAGCTGCTCCTTTCTTGGCAGCCTTAGGGCAATTAGTACTGATGTGCCCCTTTTCACCACAGCTGAAACAGTTTGCATCCTTCATGTCCCTACATTCGTGGGACTGGTGGCCAGTTCTTTTACAGATGCCACATTGCTTTATCTTTTGGCTTAATCGACACTGCCCCCAATGTCTTCTTTTACAGGTTTTGCATGTAGGCTTTTTGTTGGAATCCTGTTGGTTATTGTTGAGCTTGGATTTGCTCTTCTTAGGATTCTGAGAGTTATCCTCCTCCCTTTGTCTTTTGTCATTAGTTTCATTCATGAACGACTTTTGTCTCACTACATCTAGAGTGAGAGACAAGGATAGATCTACAGCTGATCTGTAGTTGGTTGGCCTTGAAGCCTTAACATCCCCTTTTATTTCTGGTGCCAAACCACCGATGAAACGCGCAATGCGTTTTGGTTCCGGGGTGATTAAATAGGGTACTAGTCTAGATAGGGAGTTGAAGTCGGTAACATATTGCTGGCAATTTAGGTTTTACATTGAGAGGTTCAGAAAATCTGTCTCCACCTTTTCCACTTCGTGTTGTGGACAGTAGTTCTCTTTGATAAGGTCCGCAAACTTGGACCATCCCATAAGGTATAGGGGAATTTTCCCCGTGGACTGCATCATGGCCTTCCACCATACAAGAGCCTCTCCTTTAAAAGATTGTGAAACAAATTTTACTACGTCCTTATCAGCACAATCGCTGATGTCCACAACCGTTTCCATTTCCTCAAGCCATTCCATAGCATCAATTGCTCCTTTTTCGCCATTGAAATCTCTGGGTTTGCATGAGACGAAATATTTGTAGGTGCACCCGCCCTCAGTTGAACGGGGCTTATCATAGAGTACTAACTCCTGAGGTTCGCTCTTTTCATCTGAAGAGTGAACGAAGCTCACCTTTCGAGCTGATGTATGCGTTTCCGTATGGATCTTTGAGTGAGTGACACTCGGTTCCTTTTTGTTCTCAAGCACCTTATCCACAACTTCACTAATTGCTGCGCTAATCAAGGCCTGAAGAGTAGTGCCATTAACATTTATATTTATACTTGCATTCTTGTTTTTAGCTGCTGCACTGCTGTGCGCTTCGTCGGAAACCTCCATTCTGGAGCTTTGGTACTAACACCAAAAATAACGTATGCTTAGATGCAAGTTATTATGAGATCATCGTAATGGATGATTTATAAAGTCATGGTATTACTAAACCATAATGGCTGTTTGGTTTATAACTTCCTTATAGTATGCTACTAGAAAGTATGTCAATTATATTTAGCCTAGGTCAAAAGGACCATCAATTGAGTTTATGGTTTGGACCGAGTCCATCACCTTTTGACTGGGGGTCACAATGTCACAACTGTCCTTGTCATAACGACAATCTTTAGATAGTTGGAAGGCTTGCCATGAAGGACATTAATAATCATAGGCCCGAAGGCCTTGTCACAAAGGACATACAAAATATGGCACTTAAGGAATTAATATATAAGCTGCAATCTTATTGGATCAGAGATCTTAAGGTTCGAACATAGTTCTTCACCTTTGGACAGAGAGTCAAAGACTACAACCGTCATCTTGTGGAAGATAATTTATTTTGCCACAAAGGCTAGTCAATGTACATCATCCTGACTAACTAGATGATTGGGAGCCCCAGAGGAGTCGGCCGTGGTAAAGCTTTGAAGGCTAACTAACCATGAAGTAATAGCGTATTTAATTACAGGGAATTGTCGAACCTGATAATTTAAATAGCCATGGTGCAAACAAACCATATAGGCCAATAGATAGTATTAAGTTTATTTGATCATGTTTTGCCTAGATTTTTTAAATAAACCATCTTTGGCGTTTAAATGGAATAAATCCTTTATACTTACTAGACAGGGGACATAAGTCACGACTGTCAATGTCATAGCGACATCTTATATAGCACAACGGCTTGTTCCATAGGACTTTTCGATGGCACAGATGCCTTGTCACTAGGGAAATTTTAAAACATAATCAATGATTCCTTTGGATCGGAAAATTTCATAATTCATTGTCTTGACAAGAAGTTATGGAATATAACTATCGTTTTCATGCATGCACCTTTGCCCGTAGGTATACATCCCAGGTGGATGTTTAGATGTGTACATCATGTTTGACGTTTATTAGCCATGATTCCTATCGATCATATATGCTAATTAAGGTTAGAAAGATTTCTAATATAAGGATGACAAGTGTGATTTCATCGCATCACCCATTGTCAGGAGTGTTAATCACGTTTTCAGGTGTTTAACAAGGACCTGAGTCTCTTTAAGCAGGTCTTACCATCGTAGCCAGGTCCCTAACGACATTCAAGCTAGGTTATACCTTTTGAGACTCTTTTTAATAAAATTGCAGGCAGGAAAGGAATGATATTTATTTTATTCAGGATTATAATTATCCCAAATTTATTGAAAATATAACTTTGGCATAAAAGCCTAGTCACGTAGACAGGTTTAATTTATAACCCATGATTTCTGAGAATCGAGGCATTACAATTTATCCTAGTTATAAAACATTACGGATATTGGGGTGGCACCAAGGCCTAGTCACAAGGACATTTATAAATTATAAGCTAGGATTTCAGAGAATCAAAGCCTTGAGGTTTGAACCTAGTTCATTACCTTTTTCTGACAGGGAGTCATAGGTTATGACTGTCTTTATTAAAATTTCTGGCCCGTGGGCCTATCAATTAACATTTCGTAAGATGTTAAGACATATAGTCATTGCACTGATGATACGTTCAGCGGTCACAGTAATAACATGACGCCATGATCAGTGTCATTAATTTAATCAACTGTCGTTCAGGGGTCATAATGATGACATGACGGCAGGATTAGTACTTAATTTAAATCAAATGTCATTCAGCGGTCATAATAATGACATGACGACCAGATTATTGTCTAGAGGGCTTTTTGAGCATAGCTCACCCCCTTAGGACAGGGAATCTCAAAAGATTCACAACTGTCGATGTCGCAATCGGACAGTGTATTATAGCTCGTGGCACTCCATCCTTAAGGGATGATTATTTTACTTACAAGGAATTTTAAATAAATCCCAATTTTCAAATTTATTACCCGTAGGCACTTCATCCATAATGGATGGCTATTTTACTTGCAGGGAATTTTAAATAAATCCCAATTTTCAAATTTGGCCTGTGTGATTTATACTGCATCACAATTTTCCCAGTATGTTAACATACTTTCAGCTGTTACATGAATTTGGAATCTTTTTGACAGGTTCTACCATCTTGGCCATGTCTGCGATGACACGTGGCTAGGTTTCACCCATAAGATTCTCTTTTTAACATAACGCAGATCAATCCTAAGTTGAGACGTTAATTATGGATCTGAATCTAATTATGGGGATACCATCTTGGCTCTGTCCTAAATGACACCTGAGCTAGGTCTTGTCCCTTTTTAGATTTTGCCATCTTAATATATTGGTAGATCTTATAACAGAATTGTTATTTTAATTTACTTCATATATTATATTCATACATAATGATATAAATGAAATCTAAATAAAACATCCCAATGATTTTAAAAGAGGTATAGAATTGCCCAAAAAAGGGACTTAAAAGAAATGATGTTGTCCTCAAAGGGACCAAAAGATAAATATCGCTATAAAGACTTTAAGGAAACGATCTTCAGTAAAAGGAGTCTCCTCTTCATTTTTTTCCTGCATGTCCTCTCCTTGGTCGTACGTTAATCCTGGTCGCGGTACGAAGCTCAGCCTTCTCTAGGCTTCTAATGGGGAGAATTTCCATCATAGCTTCTTTGCTTGACGAGATATCAAGAATATATAGAATTGAAAACAAAAATTCTCCGAATAGAGATGAGGGTATTCCTATGTTAAGTCTAGACTCAAGTATGTGCAATTAGGATAATGTTTAATTCACTCAGCGTTGGCTCTGATACCAACCTGTCACACCCCGATCTCCACGTGTCACCGGTGGGCCCGGTGTGGGGTATCGTGACGTAGTTGATAACATCATAGTCAAACAACACAATTTAAAAATGCACAGCAGAAGCAAAAGATAAATGTATTACAATCCGAATATAACGTAATATCAAGTATTACAACGGAAAGTAGAGGAATCCACAGGCGGATCTTAAAACTTAATTATTGTTCAACAGACTTTAGACGCCTAGAACTTGCAAGATTCCTTATTAACGCCCTGAGCAGCTTCCAGCCTATTACGTACTTGTACCTGTCACTTAGACTTTGGAAAATACGTCAGTTTTCACTGGTAAATACACTCAACTGACTCATTTGAAAAGAGTTTATGAAAATTTGTTTAGGCGCACAAGGCACAATACTATTTTGACACTTGATTAAAATGCACAAGGCAAGATTAATCTTTTATACTTGGGACAAACTATATCTCATGTTATCAGTTTTACATAACTTGCTCTACATACGGGGCCCGGTCCTATGCCTGTTCAAGATTAACCGACACACCACTATTCCCCTATTGGGAATCCCATAATGGGTATAATCAAATAATAAGCATAAAGCATCTGTCAGGTGTATGCCTACACCCCGTGCTTAGGTCGTGGCCATTGCAATTAATGAGTCAAGGATATCCAGGACACGGTCGCATTAACCCCCAATGTTTCAGTCAAGCAATACGAATTAAAACAGGTTATTTGAATTTCCCGACACATTGGTCTTCGAATCCCATACCTGACCATGCGGTATTTATATTACCGTATCCCAAGCCCGTAATAGGGAAAATAAGTTAAGAGTATTTACCTGAGCTAGCTCCTGTCTTAAATAGCAAGAATTTTAATAACTCAGCCGTATTCACTTAAGTAAGCGTAGGTACAATTTACCGGAAGGCTCTAGTCTGGAACGATGGTATAAATAACCAATTAGAATACTAACGGGTCTTTAATTAAGCCTAAGCTTGACCGGTTAGTTTTAAGGACGATACGGTACAAGCGCACGATTAAGCGAAAGACCGGATAGAATGTGATTTAGACCCGACAAGTTTGAATACTTGTATAATATGGGTATACTAAATACATGCTGGATTTTGAGATAAAAATGATAACGTTTGACCCGTTTCGGTCAATTTACTCAAACTAGTTACGTAAACCGAACCGAACATTAAAAGGGCGTTACGGGTAGCCAAAAGAGTCAAATGCAAGTTCCCTGAGATAATATGCTTTAAATATGATATAACATCAGTAAGTTATGTTCTATATTGCCCGGAATAATTTTAAACTCAATTTACGCCTTAGAAGGGCAATTTGGTCATTTAAAAGATTATAAAAGAGTAAATTTGGAAATCTGGGTTACGGGTCTGAATTATACAGTAAATATACTTAATATGACATGTTATAACAGTAGGGTATGACCCGTATACAAAACTTATCATTTAAAATCAAACTATGCACCGTAGGGGTATTTTAGTAATTTCACAAGGGCTAAAAATGCCAAAACTGGAAATCTGAGTTTATATACTTATACTTACCGTTATTATATGAAAATATGCTAATTACCTCAGTAGGTATAAGTCTCATATGTTTAAAATAGGTATAACGCTTACTATGCGCTAAAAACGCTAAAAATGCGATTTAACGCCGTTTCCGGGTTTTCAAAGGAAAGCTGAGATTTTTATATTTCCAGAATACTTAAATTAATTTATTTAACATATAAAATCAGTAGGAAAAGGTTTCGGGTCAAAAGAATGCATAAAACTCATTTCATGGCCTAAACGGTCAAAACCGACATAAACCGAAATAACTAAGCGATCTAAGATACGGTCAGCCAAAAATTAAATAAAAATCATCAAAATTCCCAAAATAATATATAACATCAGTGGGTAAAAAGTTTTGTAACAAAACGTGGCCTGAAATGGGTTATACGCGAAAAGGGCCGTTTATGTAACTTAAGAACATAGTTTTACGCTAATGGCCATAACTCAAAATCTGGACCACCAACTGATCCGCAATTTTCGGTGCAAGTTTATATATTAGAAATAAAGATTTCTACTCTTTCATTTTTCCAAAATTCACGTTTTATATCAAAAGGGCAAAATAGTCAACTTTTAAGCATAATCGGAAACATGCAATTGAATCGGCTAAGTATAGACTCAAACAACAAAAATTCCAGAAAGTTTTACCAAAATAAAAATGGTCAAAAATACTCTCCAATACAGATCTCAAACATGCATGTACGAATCCGAATCGATAGTCTATGAAATAGTCGTTTTACAAGACTTTCGGTTCCGATTCGTATCTATACTAAAGATTGTCGAGTTGATCATTGTAAAACACATTCTTATATTCATTATAAAGCTATTTATGATGATCAAACAGATTGCATGTCCTTTACATTACCATTTAAGCTATTTTTCACAAAAACCATTTCTGTTGACTTTTTAAGAAAGCCTTTGACTCGACAATTAGCATGCAATAAGTGGGAATCAGAGAATACCCTTTTGAGGGTTTGTTTCCCACATAATTACCAACATATATCTGGTTTCAATTTGAGAAATGATTGAGTAAAACTCGTTTAATTGAAAAGTCAAAGTATAAGAACAATCAGTTTGACTTTTAGCAATAACCAAAGCAAGAACGAATTAAGGACTGAATTAGAAGCTTACAAAGGTCCTATTGATGCTTAGTTAACACTAGGATGTTGCCTTGACGTTCAGATTTGCTCCAGGAAGTTGTCTTGAGAGTTTTACAAGTTGCATGTTCTTGATCACAATGTATGAGCTCAAAGAAATGAGCTTTTGATCTGTTTTATGGATGAAATCAGAGGTAGTAGCATGTTCTCAGTAGCCTAGGCATGCAAGGACTTTCATTGGATCAAAAGAGAGGTGATAACAGCTGTTTACAACTTCAAATTCGGACCCAAAATGGTCATTTTCGCGATTTCTGTTACTGGTAGTCCCACGCGGCCCGCCTGGGCATGTCCAGGCGGGTCGCCTGACCCCTGCTGCTGTCAAACAAGTTTCAAACTTGGCAGATTTGGTCCCTGAACTTGCACGCGATGTTTCGGCTTCTTATTTTAACTCGTAAACCCCCAAACTTGGTTTTTAAGAACCTCAGGACATTTACCAACATGGAAATGTCCTCGGATAACTTTGCGCCCAACCGAAAAGCCATGAAATTCGACGTTGACGCTTTTAGTCCCTCAAGTACGGTTTTGGCCATAACTTTCTCATACGTTATCGAAACTTCACGAAATTTTTACCACATATTCTAGTGAGTATATTTTAGCATTACAATGCTTCGGGTCTGCCAAAAGTTCACTCAGAGGTATAAATTCAACATGTTGACACTTTTGGCCCCTATAGTTTGCAATTCCTCACTTTTTTTGTAATTTCCGCGTCGTATGATCCATGAATCATCCGTTTAAGGTTATAAACATTATGTAGGGTTATCATAGAGTCTATTTATCCATTGTTGACACTTTGGACCCTTACGTTCCATAGTTTTCACCGTTTGTCAACTTTAGTCCCTCTAAAGTTTGTTTTCGCATATGCAAAGCCTATGACACGTGTCAATACATTATTGGACGTAAATTTTCGAGGTGTTACAATGGGAATAACATCTAGACCAGTCCCTCCTTACTCTCCGAGTCAAAAGAAGATTGACCTGTTAAGTTTATTCATCCTGGTAGCAAGAGACAGCGGGTACCGAGACGTCACTACTGACAACATATGGCCGATCATAGCGAAAGACCTAGGATTTGAATACCAAGATGGAGACTACATGCGGATAATATATGCCATGTATCTTGACGTTTTGGAGTACTACTACAAGTTTAAATCGGTACAAGAAAAAGTGCATGTGAAGGAGATGGTGAATGATGGTGCTGAATCCTCTCGAGGCAGTCACAGGAAGACAAGGAGTGCAGGTGCTGTTCATGATGAAGCTGCAGGTAGTGATCGCAATGGTGCTGATTCGACACAATTTGAATTGTTTGCTGGGAATGGATGGGAAGATGACTGGAATGTGCACAAAAGGAGGAAGCGATTTAATTTCAACCATATGAAGAAAGTGGTAGAAGATGCTAATCGAAGTGTCATGCAACAGGGATCTAACATAACCAAAGTTTAAGGGGGTTGTGTTAAAAGTATTATCGTTACTTTCATTATTAAACTTTAGTTATGTTTTTATTATTCGAACATGTATGTATTTATGATATGTAATTAGGGTGTTAACTTTAAGGTTAGGATGATAAGCGGATTAGGATAATAAGCGGGTTAAACTTTCAAACTAAACTGCCAAGGCAGTTACCCGCCAAGAATAACCGCCAAACATGTAGTTTATATAGTTGATTGCCGGCAAATTTTACCGGTTATCAAGACAGTTTCTTGTTACTGAAATTGTCCACTTAATCCTTTCGATATTCACTGCACATTCTGTATTGTTTTTCGTTGTCTGCACATCAACATCACCATGTCTGTAAATCATAACAAACCTTCCGCTGCATATGCATATGGTGATGATTCGGTTGTCCAACATTTATTGTGTATAAATTATTATTGTACAGTGAATCATTTCTTTAAGGCAAATATTCTCATGGTATCAATCAGCCTTTTCTCGATGAATCGATCCTCTCATTCCTAATTCTTCATCCTTTCCATCTCTTTCTTTCTTTCTTTCTCATGGTTGTCGAACCCTCCACCATTCCTCTTTACTCTCTTTGCCATCTAATTAACATCAAACTCACATCAACCAATTACCTCACATGGAGAAGCCAAGTTCACCCAGTACTCTCATATCTGATCTAGTCAGTCATGACGATGGCACTTCCATCGCTCCTTCAAAAACTATAACCACTAGCGACAAAACTGAACCCAACCCTAAGCACCTTGCATGGAAAGAAGCGGATCAACAGGTCATTTTGTTGCACCATTCATCTCTCACTAAAGAAGCAATGGTCGAAACCATCGGTTACACTTCTGCGTTTCAAGTTTGAAAGGCGCTTGAAACCGCATATAACCTTAGTTCCATTGAGTGTATGCATACTCTAAGAGACTCACTCCGACAGCTTACTAAAGGCTCGTCCACCATGTCGGAATATGGTCGAAAGTTCAAGGCCTTGTGTGATCAATTAGCAGCCATTGGCCATCCCGTTACCGAGGAAGATAAACGTCGTTGGTTCTTGTGTGGACTTGGGTCCTCTTTTGAAAAATTCTCCACGGCTCAACGCAGGGTTCAATCGGCTCCTGATTTTTGTGATTTACTCGCTCATGCAGAAAATCACGAAATCTTCCTACACAATCCGTATGGAAATCAAACTCCTCAACCAGCTTTTTCGGCCCACTCATCCCGTTCTCAGTCACACACCAGAACCTCTCATGTTCGTTATCGGGGTTCTGCAAACCGGGCTCGCTCCACATCCAATAGGCGTCCACCTCACTGCCAACTATGCAGAAAAGAGGGCCATTATGCCTATGCTTGTCCGGATCTCGTCGTATATGCTCAACGTGTTCCTTCCACTCCGCTTGATGCACACCTCGCACAAGCATTTCAAGCCTAATGCAACATACTGGACTGGACCGCCGACACCGGAACTACTACTCACATGTTACGCTCCACAAATGGTTTAGTAGAATCTCGTTTTGATACGGGTAACAATCATGTAACTTTCGGTAATGGTCAATCTTTACCCGTGTCTAGAATTGGAAAAACCACACCTTCAAATCAAAGCCCTTTAAAAATGTATTGGTTGTTCCAAATATTACACGTAATCTACTATCCATTAGTAGATTAACAAATGATTCTCCCATTGACGTATTATTTTCTAACATTTTTTCCATATTCAGGACCGAAAAAAAGCGAAGGTCATTGCTAGGGGAACCTGTGAAAGTGGTTTTTTAGGTCCTCTCACAAGGTCACAAGTCTCTTGTTGCTGCTCTCTCCGCTCCACATTACGTGCTTCTTTTGATAAATGGCATAGTCATTTAGGATATGTCTTGTTTGATACTATTTCTGTTTTGAATAAACTTGGACGTGTTTTGCTTACATCTATATTACCCAAACCGGGTTTATGCTCATCTTGCCAATTATGAAAATCGCATCGTTTACCATTTACAGAAAATACTAAACAATCATCTCAATTCTTGACCTTATTCATTGTGATCTTTGGGGTCCCGCACCCATTATGTCTACCGATGGGTACCGATATTATGTAATATTTGTAGACGATTTTTCAAGATTTACTTGGTTTTACCCATTAAAGGCCAAATCTGAATTTTTAATACACTTATGGTTTTCCTAAATTTTGTTCAAAACCAATTTTCTAGGACCATTAAAGTGTTTCAATCTGATGGTGGAACAAAGTTTACAAATAACCAAGTTCAACATTTTTTCCAAAAACATGGCATTCATCATCGTCTATCTTGTCCTCATACACCCCAACAAAACGGACGAGCCAAACGTACACATCCTCATATCACTGAAATGGGATTAGCAATGGTGTTTAATGCTCATGTGCCGGCTAGTTTGTGGCTTGATGCTTTCACCTCCGCTACATACATTATAAATTGTCTCCCTACACCCATTCTTGAAAACAAATCGCCATGCGATGCCATATTCAATTATCCTCCATCCTATGCAAACTTTCGTGTTTTTGGGTGTCGTGTTTTCCTGTATCTTCGAGACTATACAAAACAAACACTTTTACCAAGAAGTACATCTTGCATATTCATTGGATATAGTCTAAGATACAAGGACTATCGATGCTTAGACCCCACCACTTTACGAATATATACCACCTGTCATGCAAAATATGATGAAGACACTTTTCTTTTTCCAGGCGTTGTTCCACAAATAGGTAACCTATCCAGGTTTCCCAAGTTTCATATTCTATATGTAACTGTCATTCACTATGTATTTGTTGCATATTACTGTTTGAACTATAAGTTTAAGACGTGTACCTTGTAGATACTCGCCCTGATAAACTCTCCTTGTTGTTCGATCTCTCATTCAAGATCATTTCTTGATTTATGTCTTTGGCGTGTATGGCTTACTTGTCATACTTCAGATCATTTCTTCATCGTATCGATAATTCTTTAGACTCCCGCCATCTTCGGATGCGAGGGTCCTTCAGCTAATACATTTACAAAGATTAGTAACGTTGATATTATAAGCGCCCGTACTATAATACAAGGCTTTTTATGATACGTTTTAACACACATAATTCGTTATTTAGATCGGTCTTTTATCACTTTGTTTGGGGTAACGTGTGTTACACGATAACCCTATGTGTTGTTTTCAACACTTTAACATGCTAAACCGTTAATGTACATAATAACTTACCGGATTATGTGATCAAGTCTCGAACCGAACACATTTACTCTTTAACCTTGAGCTCTGATACCAACTTGTAAGACCCTTACTTGATTTATACGATTTTCATATAGTTATCAACTATAAATGTGTATTTACGATTAAACATACATTTGAAAATACGAATTTCTTAAAACATTTTAAGAATTAAAACATTTCAACATTATATATATATATATATATATATATATAGATATATTCGTCGTTTAAAACGTGACGACGAAACATAACGCGGAAGCTTGAATCTTGATCGTGTTCGGTTCTTCGTTGAGCTTGATCGTCCTCCGGTAATTTACATTATACCTACATTTCATAAAAACATGAAATGAGTTAGTTATAAAAGTTTAAAACATATTTAAACAAGTCCGTAGCACAAAATAACATTTCTGCAACTTTTTGTTGGTTTTGAGACCCGTTGCGTGCCGCGACGGGATTTAGATTAACTGTCGCGTGTCGCGAAGGCCGTGGCGGGCCGCGACAAGAATAGGTGTCCCCCGTCGCGGGGCGCGACACCTTAAAATTTCCAGAATGTTTCGAGCTGGGAACTGCACATTACCAACTTTACCAATTTTCACGGAAATGATCATAACTCGGTCAATTTTTATTCATTTTACGACCCGTTTCTTCCTACGTGATCCTAATTAAATTCTCCATCAAATGGAGTTAAAATCCAACATCTGGATTAATAAAATTCTTGATTTTAAGCCCTCGGATTTATAATTAATTATTAAACTTTTGACCCGTTCGTTATTTATCAAACAATCTTGTTTCTAAAAGGTCATAAAGCATATACCAATGTATTTACCTTAAAATATTTAACCCGGGTCCAATACTTTTATGAATTACGCAACCATTACCCAAGTTATGCGCATAATTCATTTTGACCCGTTTGGAGAATTTAAGCATTTAAGCTTAATTCTCGTTCTTTCTTTTTATACATCTCGTTTCCATATTAAGATATCTATATATCTTCCACCACAACTATATTTATGGTGGATTTAATAATGTAACATACTTATTCCGAATTCGACCCTTCGAATTGTCAATTTATGGCTGTAACACCTCGTAAAATCGTGTCCAATTATGTGAAGACACGTGTCCTAAACCCTAAACATGTAAAAGTTTGAATTAGAAGGACTAAAGTTGACAAACAGTGAAAAGATGTACGTGGAGGGACTAAAAGTGTCAACATGCTAAACTTATGCCTCTGATTGACCACACACGATGAACGTATTCTTAAACAAGTAAATATTTGGACGTAAGAAGCCGTTTGTGAAAGAAATCGAAAG
The DNA here is from genome assembly GCF_002127325.2 of Helianthus annuus. Taxonomy (NCBI): domain Eukaryota; kingdom Viridiplantae; phylum Streptophyta; class Magnoliopsida; order Asterales; family Asteraceae; genus Helianthus; species Helianthus annuus. The sequence continues at coordinate 39,285,131 of NC_035447.2, read as the reverse complement.
TTTACAAGACAAAGGGGTTAAACATGTCAACATGTTAATTCTTACCTCTGAGTGACCTTTTAATGAACCCGGGGCTTCGTAATGTTCGATTATACTCTCGAGAATACGTGATAATAAATTCACAAGGTTTCGATATCACTTTGTGATAATTATGCAAACTTTCGAGAAGAAAGGGTTAAAAGCGTTAACGAGAGAAAATAGTGCATTCGGGTGACCTTTAACGGAACCGGAGCCTAACGGTGTTCGGTTATATGTTCAAGAACATCCACAACTTAACTACAAGGGTCCAATGTGCCAATTATGAAAGATATATTGAATAAAAAGGTTCAGGGGCCAAAAATGTCAAGTTTGAAACTTGATTTGCTGGTAAACTAGGTGCTCGCACTGCGCGACCACCATCTCCCATTTCAGTCGCGCGACGCGACGACAGGAAATGGACAGAATCCTACCTGCAGCTGTAGGTTTGTTTCTTGCAGCCCACACATACCATTCTCTCACTCACAAACTCGAAAACCATGGATCATTGCTGGTGTTTAACACCTGGGATGATCTTAGGACCTCTCTAACACAAGACATGATCTAAGGGTGGGTTGTTCAAGTATAAATAGAGGCTTTGAGGTGCCTCATTCCTTGCACCTTTCAAATTTTCTCCTCTATCTCTTCTCCTGGGGCATCCTAGCAATTGGGAAACTCCCAACCAAGTTATTTTCATCTAAGGATCACTTTATAAGTGTTCCTTTCAGTTCTTTTTCATTTAGTAGGCTTTTAGAAGCCGAAAGTCGAGTATTTTTTATAAATGCTTGACTTTTGGCTTAGACCTTATTGGTCCAGCTATTGTTCACAACGAACATGGCTATGTGATCGTAATTAGGTAGGTGTTAATCCCTAAAAAGGGCACCTCCTAAGAATCACGTTTGCTTGGTCATTTGACGAGTCAACATGTTAGTATTTTAAAAGTCAAACGGGTCAGTTTTTGAAATAATCATAAACTGAGTTTAAACATGTTTTAAAATATGTTTTAAAACTTAAATAACTTGGTAATAATTATAAGAACATGTGTAAACATGTTCGGCTCGTCAATTCCAGTTTTAGGGTCGGTTCGTAACCGAAAGTCGCGAAGTTTGACTTCTGCTTTGACTTTCGATTATGAACTGAATTAGACTAGTAGGTTACTGATTTAGGGTTCCTTTGTGACCATATTATATAGTAGTATAACCCTCTGAGGTTATATTACATGGTCACATAATAATCCATTTTCGTTTACTAGTTTCCGTTATTATGCTTTAAGTTGACTATTATGCCCTTTTGATTGAAAATAAGATTTTAAACATAATCAAGCATGCAAATGAATTACATTATGATATGTTATCATGTTTAGCATATTTTGACATTTATAAACTGGTCATAAACTGAGTTTGCTTAACTAATCGAAATTTAAGCATTTAAAAGGACTAAAATACCCTTTTTCACATAAAACAAGTTTTATACATAATTTAACATAAAAACTCATTATCTACTGTTATTATACCATATTTAGGATTTACTGGGATGTCAAATCTGATTACTTGTTGAGTTTATACCCATGTTCTTGTATAAGGTTAATAAATGACGATAATGCCATTATATACTAAAATAGAGCTTAAACATAATATACATGAAAAACCTTTTTGCTACTGATGTGTTATGGTAAATAAAGTATTTTGACCATTCAAAGCTGGTCATAATCTCATAATTCCTTAAACACAAGAATTATCGTCATTTATCGACTTTTTACGACATTTAGGTGCATAGCATGGTTTTAAACTATATTTAGTACCCAAAACTTGTTACCTACTAATTTTATAAACCATTTATAATATTTTTACAGTAGGTATAAGTCATAAACTCAGAATCCCAAATAAGTCCTTAAAACTATGTGTGAAATGACCAAAAAGCCCCTACGGTGCATAGTTTGGCCATAAAGCATAAACCACACGTATGTTTGATATCCTACTGATATAATTCCCTAAATAAAATATTTTTACAGAATGTTTATGACCAAAACTTCAGTTTGCATGCAAACCCTTTTTATAAACTTTAAAATGACAAAAATGCCCTTATGGGGCTAAATTCGGTTTTAAAATATTTTCGGGCATACTTGCTGATATCTTACTGATATCATGACATATTCTAAGCATAATAACATATGGAACTTGTATATGACTCATCCGGTAACCCGTTCATGCCTATACACATTCGGTTCGCTTTATGTAACTAGTTTGCATAAATTAACCGAAACGGGTTTAACCTTATCATTTGAGCTTCAAACTCCAGAATGTATTTAGTTTGCCCATATAATACAAGTCTCCATACTTGTTGGGTCTAAATTACATTCCATTCCGACCATCGCTTAATCTAGCGTTTCGTACCGAAAATCCTTCCTTAAACTAGCCGCTCTAAGTCTACGACTTAAATAAGACCCGTTAGTATTCTAATAGGTTAATAAAACCTTCATTCCAGATTAGGGAGCCCCGGTAAAAGCTACCTTCACAAGTCTAAAGTGCATTATACGGCTGAGTAGACAAATCTTTCATTTAGAAACTCAAGTAAATACTTTTAACTTATTTTCCCTTATACGGGCTTGGGATACGGTAAATTATTATCGCTTGGTCGGGTATGGGATCATTTAGTCGGATTGTGATTAATAAATCCGTATAACCCGTTTTAATCCGTTTTGTTTGATAACATAAACATTGGGGGTTAATACGACCGTGTCCTGGATATCCTCGGCTCATTTAATTGCAAATGGCCACGACTTAAGCACGGGGTGTAGGCATACACCTGACAGTTGCGTATGTAAAAAGATATACCCACATTGTTGGGGATAACTCCTTGTGGGTTTATATTAGTGGCGTGTCGGTTAATCATGCCTCGGTTTCTATACCGGGCCCTAAATGTATGACAAACATGTAAATCTGTATACAAGATTATAATTATAATTGTCCCAAGTTATAAAAGATTTTTGTGCTTTGTGCACCTAAACCAATTTTCATAAATATTTTTCAAAAGAGTCAGTTAATTGTATTTACCAGTTAAAACTGACGCATTTTCAAAAGACTAAGTGACATGTACTACACGTAATAGGCTGGGAGCTACAGTGCGTTAAATAGACGATCTTACAAGTCCGTGATGCCTTAAGTCTGTTGAACTTGTTTTGTACTTATTTAGATCCACCTGTGGATCCTTTCTACACAACTGTCTGTATATATTTGTTTCGTACTTTGAACAATCGGTTTGTAATAATAATTTATCTTCCAAGCTTCCATTGTGGTATAACTGTGCTAAATTGACTATGATGATATCAACTACGTCACGATACTCCCCACCTGGCCCACCGGAATATGTGGAAATATTGGGGTGTGACAACGGCAAAGACCTATTTTGAGACGTTTAACTCAAAAAGGCGTTTAACCCAAAAAGGCTTATACCTATAACTTTTTATACTTATCAAAGACTTACTTGATCATAATGCTTATTTCTAAACAACCCTTAAGGGTCGTTTGCCCGGTTTATCGATCAAGGGCGGTTTGGTCAACTTTAGTCCCTCCTTTACGACGAATAACTTTTAATAACATGTTTGACCAAAATCCCACTTTTTAACTATAATTTTGACTAGAAATCATTATGTTTGTGACAACTCGAGTTTCCAAGGTCTTTACTTGACACATTACTGGTCTCGTGAATTGTTTTTAGTAATCCTTTGTAGTATAACTTGTTCATGCTTGACAAACAAATGTTAATGTAATTATTTTATAAGTTGTATTAATCATTAAACTGTGTAGGTTGTATGTGGTGTACTTTTGTTTTTATATATGTATGAGTACATGACGAAGCTTGAAAGCTTCACCACAACAACAACTTGAGGAAGGTTAACCTTCCTCGCAACTGAAGACACCCGAAGCTAAACCTTCGCCACAACATCCATTCGCCGACAAAGCTTAACCTTCGTCACGCTTACACAACCTTCGCCGGCCCAGTCTTCGCCGAAGCCCATTAAGAGCCCAATACGCTATTACATGTATATTTTGCGTAGAACTGTTACGTTATTCTTTTTACCAGCCGATTGAAAACCCTAGACTTCTCTTCTCTCCCTTGCACCCGGCGGCTGTTACTAACCCACTCGAAGTTCTTTGTTCCGTCTCGATTCTTCCGGTATGTACGCGATCATAGACTAACTGATAGTATTATGGCCTGAGGTGTGATTTAATATATATACGTATTAATAGTGGTGTATTTGTTGAAAGGCATGATGATTTGATATCTTTCCTGAGATAATAAATGAATTGGGTTTCAAGTTGACGATTGAAATTATTGTGTTGATTAGAATAGGATCTTTTGATGTTTTTAAACTTATTAGAATGATTCGTAACTGATGTAGATGGACGGTTGTCTTCGATATATTACTGATGTGTTGTATCATGATGTTGATGATCTGATGTGTTGTAGCCTGATGTTGATGATCTGATGTGTTGTTTCATAACTGTTGATGATTGATCCTGTAATTGTTAGAGTGTAATTTGGGTTTCTGTGTTCTGCTGTTGTTGACGATGATCATGTTTACCTGGGGAACCTTCAGTGAGGAAGGTTAAGGTTCCTCATGAGGAAGGTTAAGGTTCTTCAGTGAGGAAGGTTAAGGTTCCTCAGTGAGGAAGGTCAAGGTTCCCCGTAGGGGAAGGTTAAGGTTCCTCGTGAACCTGTAAGTACTTAAGGTTCCTCGTAAGGTCTATACGTAACAGTAGTTCTGTATGTTAACTCCGTTAGTGTGATAACTCTGTTAGTATGTTACCTCCGTTAGTGTGATAACTCTGTTAGTATGTTAACTCCGTTAGTGTGATAACTCTGTTAGTATGATAACTCCGTTAGTGTGATAACTCTGTTAGTATGTTAACTCCGTTAGTGTGATAACTCTGTTGGTATGTTAACTCTGTTATGCATGTTAAGAAGGTAAACACATTTAGTCTATTAACTGTGTTAATGTCTGTTAACTCTTATTGATTAACTAACACTGTTAGCTTATTACTCCTGTTATATATGTTAATCCTGTTAAGTTTGTTAACCTTGTCAAGTATGTTAAAGAATAACCATGTTAGTATAAACTGTGAAGGACATTTATGTGGAACATGAATTGCATGGAAATGATTAACTGCTTACCTGATGCATGATGTTAACCGCCAAACACACTTTGTGACATAGATTGCATGTGAATCGTTATGAACTTAAACTGATTATGTATACGTGCATCCCATAGGACTTGACTGATTACTGTGAGCACATAGTTTAGCATACCGAGCAAACCAAGGTGAGTTCACACTCTTACCAAGGCATGGGATTCCCGGGGTTGGGAATGGGATTGAATGATTACTTGTACTTACATCACTACTGAAATACGTACCACTGACCTCGTTAGGTGTAGGACACCTATAGATACAGCTAGACTGGTAAAACACGGGAAGCCCCCACTAATCTTCGCACACATGTCTGTGAGTCCACGATACAAATACTAATCTTCGCACACATGTCTGTGAGACTGCGATACAAATACTAATCTTCGCAAACATGTATGGGAGACCGCGATACAAATACAAATACAACTAGTCTTGGATACATGGGAAACCCCCACTAACCTTCGCATACTTGTCTGGGAGACCGCGATACGAATTAATACGATACCTGGTACAGAACGAACAAATGATTTACGAAACGAATACTATAACTAAACAACCAACTGTGAACTCGCTCAACTTTGTTTTTGACTCGTTGTTACATGCCTTGCAGGTCGTTAGGTACTCATGGAGCTTGCACGGGGAGGCACAGTCGTTGTGGGACATGGATCGTGGATGCCATGTTAAACGTTTATGACATTTCAAACATATTACTTACGTTGGGTTTTACATTTATGCTTCCGCTAAACGTTGATACTATACTTTTGTTTTGAACACCTTTCATATTGTTTGGTTGAATTACATTTACTATTTACATTGTTCAATATGATTGGTGGCTTGATCCTGGTCAGTCACGCCTCCAGGCGGTGATACTCCGCGTGTGGATTTTGGGGGTGTGACAGATTGGTATCAGAGCCATTGGTTATAGTGAACTTGGTTTTAATAAGGGGAAAAAGTTTTTGTTAAAACCAGACTATGACCTGTACAGTGCTCCACGATCCACAACGACGCTTCGCTCCACGTGCAAGACTCAACACTATAGGTACTACTATTCATGTTTACATTGCCTACTTCTAGATTACATAGAACTTTGCTCATGGTATGCTTAGATAAACGTAACAACTATTGCTTGAGAACACTTGTGTGCTTACTCTCTCCTGTCATCGCATTTTTTCGCGAACCTCTCTCACTCATGTTGCCTTTGATATGAAGATCATGGCTGGACGCATTAACATGACTCAAGCCCAATTGATGGCTCTGATTAATGAACAAGTTGCTGCGGCACTTGCAGTGCACAAGAAGGAGGTATACCCTGCAGTCGTAATTCACACTAGGATCTTTAGATCCTACACCCCTAAACCAACTCTTGTATTTAACCTTGTCCTGATTCTTATACACAACAAGTCAGCACGCTCAGCCACCTGTTTGCACCTTCAAGACTTTCATGGACTGTCGTCCTAGCACATTCAGTGGCACTAAAGGAGCAGTTGGACTCCTCCATTGGTTTGAAAAGCTCGAGTCCGTATTTGAGATGTGTGAATGCCCTGAGGCTTGCAGGGTGAACTACGCCACTGGTACTCTCGAAGGCATTGCGGTAACTTGGTGGAATGCGCAAGTTCAGATGTTAGGGTTGGCAGCTGTTAACGCCACCCCTTGGAACGATTTCAAGGAACTAATCAAACGAGAATACTGCACACGTGATGACATCCACAAGTTAGAAGTGGAGTTCTTTAATTTGAAAATGACAGGGTCAGAGATTGAGGCATATACGAAAAGGTCAAACGAGCTGGCCATCTTGTGTCCAACTATGGTGGCCCTCCTATCAAGCGCATTGAGTTGTATCTCAAGGGACTAGTACCGGAAATTCAAAGTCATGTGACATCGGCCAACCTTGCTACTATCCAGGATATCACTCGCCTTGCTCATCGCCTCACGGATCAAGCAGTGGAACAGAACAAGTTGCCCAAACGTATCAGTGCTACTAATGCTACTACTTCCGCTACTCCCAGTGACAACAAGCGGAAATGGGATGGGGATTCCAGCAAGGGTTCAGCTACAGCTCAGTCTCAGGCACAGCAGCGAAAGACTGATAACTACCAGAGCCCTGGTCAGCAATTTTCTGGTAGTCAAAGACAGGGTGGATATAGAGGAAATCTCCCAAGGTGCAATACATGCAACAGGCACCACAATGGCCAGTGCAACAAGGGTCGTTGTCAGAGGTGTCTCAAGATGGTTCATGAAGCTAAAGATTGCAGGAGCTCACGACCTGCGAATCAGAACCAGCAACAACAACCACCAGCTCCACGAAACCAGCAGCAACAACAGCAGCGAGGCAATAGGGGATGCTTTCAGTGTGGTGCTGAAGGCCACTTCAAGCGGGACTGCCCCCAGTTAAACCAGAATCAGAACAACAACAACAATAATCAGGGTAATGGGAACAACAATGGGGGAAACAATAACGACAACGACGCTAGGGGTCGTGCATTTGTGCTGGGTCAGGGTGATGCAAGGAATGATCCTAATGTGGTAATGGGTAAGTTTCTTCTCGACGAGTTTTATGTTACTATATTATTTGATTCGGGTGCGGACACCAGTTATATGTCTCTGAAAGTTAGTCAAATGCTCAAGCGCACACCAACACTTTTGAACACAAAACATGTCGTAGAGTTAGCTAACGGTAAAAGTCTAGAGGCCACACACATAGTTCAGGGTTGTAATCTTATCCTCGCTGGTCAGACTTTCTCTATCGATCTCATTCCTATAGCTCTGGGTAGTTTCGACATCGTCATTGGTATGGATTGGTTATCTCAACAACAAGCAGAGATCCTGTGCAAGGAGAAGATTGTTCGTATTCCCCGTTCTGGTAAAGAACCTCTTGAAGTTCAGGGCGACAAGAGTGGTGACGTGGTGGGCATCATCTCCTTTCTTAAGGCTCAGAAGTGTTTGCGAAAGTGGCACACTGCTATACTAGCCCTCGTTACTGACGCATCAACGAAAGAGAAGAGATTAGAGGATATTCCAGTTGTACGCGATTTTCCTCAAGTGTTTCCTGAAGATTTACCTGGGCTACCGTCTCATCGCCAGGTCGAATTCCAGATCGAGCTAGCTCCAGGAGCAGCACCAATAGCTCGTGCACCGTATCGCTTAGCCCCATCAGAATTGGAAGAACTATCCGCACAACTACAAGAGCTCTTGGATAAGGGCTTTATTCGTCCTAGCTCTTCGCCTTGGGGAGCTCCAGTGTAATTTGTGAAAAAGAAAGACGGTACCTTCAGGATGTGTATAGATTACCGCGAACTAAACAAGGTGACTGTGAAGAATTGCTATCCTCTTCCACGTATTGATGACTTGTTCGACCAGTTGCAAGGGTCGAGCTACTACTCGAAGATTGATCTAAGGTCAGGTTACTATCAACTGAGAGTCCGGGATGAGGACGTCTCCAAAACAGCATTCAGAACTCGCTACAGCCACTACGAGTTTCTAGTTATGCCATTCGGGTTAACAAACGCGCCTGCAGTTTTCATGGATCTTATGAATATAGTATGCAAGCCTTACTTGGATAAGTTCGTTATAGTTTTCATTGACGACATCCTGATCTATTCTAAGAGTCAGGAGGAACACGAGCAACATTTGCGACTTATTCTGGAACTCCTTCGATCAGAACAGCTGTACGCCAAGTTTTCGAAATGCGACTTCTGGCTTCGTGAAGTCCACTTTCTAGGCCACGTGGTAAACAAGGATGGGATTCATGTTGATCCATCCAAGGTAGACTCGATTAAGAACTGGCCTGCACCGCGCATACCAACGGAAATTCGCCTATTCTTGGGTTTGGCAGGCTACTACAGAAGGTTCATCAAAGACTTCTCAAAGATTGCACAGTCGCTTACACTGCTGACACAGAGAGGTGTTACTTATCATTGGGGTAATACACAGGAAACAGCTTTTCAACACTTAGGATAGACTATGCAGCGCACCTATTCTTTCATTGCCAGAGGGCACAGATGATTTCGTGGTTTATTGCGACGCATCAATACAGGGTCTTGGTTGTGTATTGATGCAACGGGATAAGGTCATTGCTTACGCTTCGCGCCAACTTAAGATCCATGAACGGAACTATACTACGCACGATTTAGAGCTGGGAGCTGTTGTTTTCGCGCTTAAGATATGGAGACATTACCTGTACGGTACCAAGTGCACCATCTACACCGATCACAGGAGTCTCGAGCATATTTTCAAGCAGAAGGAATTGAACATGCGTCAACGTCGATGGGTCGAACTACTGAATGATTACGAATGTGCCATCAAGTACCATCCAGGCAAAGCCAATGTTGTGGCTGACGCACTTAGTCGAAAAGACACTGCACCTAGACGCGTATGAGCATTACAACTTACCATCCAGTCTAGTCTTCCGGCACAAATACGAAATGCTCAGGTAGAAGCATTGAAACCAGAAAACGTCAGGGCTGAAGCCCTACACGGCTCAAGGCAACGATTAGAACAAAAGGAAGACGGCGCCTACTACGTAACAGGACGCATTTTGGTCCCACTGTATGGCAACTTACGCGAGCTCGTAATGGATGAAGCACATAAGTCTCGCTACTCGGTACATCCAGGTTTGGATAAAATGTACCACGATCTCAGAACTGCGTATTGGTGGCCTAGCATGAAAGCCCACATAGCAACTTACGTTAGCAAGTGTTTGACTTGTGCGAGAGTCAAGGTCGAATATCAGAAACCATCAGGCCTACTCCAATAACCGAAGATACCACAATGGAAATGGGAGAAAATTTCCATGGATTTTGTTACTGGCCTGCCTAGATCGCAGCGGGGGAATGATACTATTTGGGTGATCGTGGATCGACTCACAAAGTCTGCACACTTCTTGGCTATCAAAGAAACAGACAAGTTCTCTACTTTAGCAGACATTTACTTAAAGGAAGTGGTTTCGAGGCACGGGGTGCCCACCTCTATTATTTCTGATCGTGATGCACGATTTACTTCAGAACTGTGGCAAGCGATGCACAAATCTTTTGGATCACGATTAGACAGGAGCACAGCTTATCACCCTTGGACGGATGGGCAGTCTGAGCGCACTATTCAAACCCTTGAAGACATGCTTAGGGCATGCGTAATCGATTTCGGCAACGGCTGGGAAAAACATCTCCCGTTAGTGGAGTTCTCGTATAATAACAGTTACCACACCAGCATCCAAGCTGCTCCATTTGAGGCATTGTATAGGCGTAAATGCCGATCACCTCTTTGTTGGGCAGAGGTGGGTGATAGTCAGATCACAGGTCCAGAACTTGTAGTAGACGCAACGGAAAGAATTGCTCAGATACGACAACGAATGGCGGCAGCTCGTGACCGTCAGAAAAGCTACGCTGATAAGCGTAGGAAACCTTTAGAATTTCAGGTCGGGGACCGGGTTCTACTTAAAGTCTCACCCTGGAAGGGTGTGGTTCGCTTTGGTAAACGAGGCAAGCTCAATCCGCGGTATGTTGGACCGTTCGAAATTATGGAGAAAATAGGCAAGGTGGCCTACAAACTGAACCTACCAGCAGAACTCGGCGGAGTTCACAACGTTTTTCACGTGTCAAATCTGAAGAAGTGTCTGTCAGATGAGACCCTTATAGTTCCTTTGAAGGAGCTCACTATCGACGACCAGTTGCAATTCGTCGAAGAACCTGTTGAAATCACGGACCGGGATGTAAAGGTCCTCAAGCACACCAGAATACCTCTTGTTCGAGTTCGTTGGAACTCCCGTTGTGGCCCAGAGTTCACCTGGGAACGAGAAGATCAAATGAAACTCAAGTATCCCCAGTTGTTCGGAAACAGTGCAACCACTACTGAGGCTGAAGCTACTACAGAATTTCAGGACGAAATTCCAAACCAACGGGGGGATGATGTGACACCCTAGGAAAACCAGGAAACAACGCAACACAACTAGCTTCCTCAGTAACCACGTGCTAAATTTCGGGACGAAATTTCTTTCAAGTTGGGATAATGTGACAACTCGAGTTTCCAAGGTCTTTACTTGACACATTACTGGTCTCGTAAATTGTTTTTTAGTAATCCTTTGTAGTATAACTTGTTCATGCTTGACAAACAAATGTTAATGTAATTATTTTATAAGTTGTATTAATCATTAAACTGTGTAGGTTGTATGTGGTGTACAGTTGTTTTTATATATGTATGAGTACATGACGAAGCTTGAAAGCTTCACCACAACAACAACTTGAGGAAGGTTAACCTTCCTCGCAACTGAAGACACCCGAAGCTAAACCTTCGCCACAACATCCATTCGCCGACGAAGCTTAACCTTCGTCACGCTTACACAAACTTCGCTGGCCCAGTCTTCGCCGAAGCCCATTAAGAGCCCAATATGCTGTTACATGTATATTTTGCGTAGAACTGTTACGTTATTCTTTTTACCAGTCGATTGAAAACCCTAGACTTCTCTTCTCTCCCTTGCACCCGGCGGCTGTTACTAACCCACTCGAAGTTCTTTGTTCCGTCTCGATTCTTCCGGTATGTACGCGATCATAGACTAACTGATAGTATTATGGCCTGAGGTGTGATTTAATATATATACGTATTAATAGTGGTGTATTTGTTGAAAGGCATGATGATTTGATATCTTTCCTGAGATAATAAATGAATTGGGTTTCAAGTTGATGATTGAAATTATTGTGTTGATTAGAATAGGATCTTTTGATGTTTTTAAACTTATTAGAATGATTCGTAACTGATGTAGATGGACGGTTGTCGTCGATATATTACTAATGTGTTGTATCATGATTTTGATGATCTGATGTGTTGTAGCCTGATGTTGATGATCTGATGTGTTGTTTCATAACTGTTGATGATTGATCCTGTAATTGTTAGAGTGTAATTTGGGTTTCTGTGTTCTGCTGTTGTTGACGATGATCATGTTTACTTGGGGAACCTTCAGTGAGGAAGGTTAAGGTTCCTCATGAGGAAGGTTAAGGTTCTTCAGTGAGGAAGGTTAAGGTTCTTCACTGAGGAAGGTTAAGGTTCCCCGTAGGGGAAGGTTAAGGTTCCTCGTGAACCTGTAAGTACTTAAGGTTCCTCATAAGGTCTATACGTAACAGTAGTTCTGTATGTTAACTCCGTTAGTGTGATAACTCTGTTAGTATGATAACTCCGTTAGTGTGATAACTCTGTTAGTATGTTAACTTCGTTAGTGTGATAACTCTGTTGGTATGTTAACTCTGTTATGCATGTTAAGAAGGTAAACACAGTTAGTCTATTAACTATGTTAATGTCTGTTAACTCTGATTGATTAACTAACACTGTTAGCTTATTACTCCTGTTGTATATGTTAATCCTGTTAAGTTTGTTAACCTTGTCAAGTATGTTAAAGAATAACCATGTTAGTATAAACTATGAAGGACATTTATGTGGAACATGAATTGCATGGAAATGATTAACTGCTTACCTGATGCATGATCTTAACCGCCAAACACACTTTGTGACATAGATTGCATGTGAATCGTTACGAACTTAAACTGATTATGTATACGTGCATCCCATAGGACTTGACTGATTACTGTGAGCACATAGTTTAGCATACCGAGCAAACCAAGGTGAGTTCACACTCTTACCAAGGCATGGGATTCCCAGGGTTGGGAATGGGATTGAATGATTACTTGTACTTACATCACTACTGAAATATGTACCACTGACCTCGTTAGGTGTAGGACACCTATAGATACAGCTAGACTAGTAAAACACGGGAAGCCCCCACTAATCTTCGTACACATGTCTGTAAGTCCGCGATACAAATACTAATCTTCGCACACATGTCTGTGAGACCGCGATACAAATACTAATCTTCGCAAACATGTATGGGAGACCGCGATACAAATACAAATACAACTAGTCTAGGATACATGGGAAACCCCCACTAACCTTCGCATACTTGTCTGGGAGACCGCGATACGAATTAATACGATACCTGGTACAGAACGAACAAATGATTTACGAAACGAATACTATAACTAAACAACCAACTGTGAACTCGCTCAACTTTGTTTTTGACTCGTTGTTACATGCCTTGCAGGTCGTTAGGTACTCATGGAGCTTGCACGGGGAGGCACAGTCGTTGTGGGACATGGATCGTGGATGCCATGTTAAACGTTTATGACATTTCAAACATATTACTTACGTTGGGTTTTACATTTATGCTTTCGCTAAACGTTGATACTATACTTTTGTTTTGAACACCTTTCATATTGTTTGGTTGAATTACATTTACTATTTACATTGTTCAATATGATTGGTGGCTTGATCCTGGTCAGTCACGCCTCCAGGCGGTGATACTCCGCGTGTGGATTTTGGGGGTGTGACAATGTTTCTAAAAACGAAATGACTATAATTTAAATTATTCGGTTTACCTATTAAGGTAACCCAATGTCCATTCTCGACTTTGTCTAACTCTCATCGAACCTCAAGTTCTAAATGAGGAGTTGACCTATTACTCATCCCTGGCTCGGATCAACGCATTGACCCGTTTTAGTACTTCATCAATTAAGATGCTAGTTAATAGCAATGCATAATCCATACACTATTCAATCCTGTGATCATAATACTCGACAAACAATGACTAGTCGTTATCTCCAAATGGTGATATCTTCACCTTTTGACCCGTTTGGTCTAAATGACCATTTTATCCTTGTGAGATGGTATCTAATTGCCATCTCATCCAAGTAACCCGTTTCGGTTTACACCGTACGTTCATTATAATTTATTTCTTAATTCTTTTGACCCATCATGGCTTATGCCATAAAGTGTCTTTCAAAAACTAACGTTTGTCGTCCACACGTGACCGAATTACCGTTTTACCCTTATTATTTATTTTGGGTTACCCTATAAGGTAGCCATTCAAAACTCATTGTCTATTCATCATTGTATGACCGAATAATCATATTATTCCCTTTTTAACCATTAAACATGGTTTCTTATCATTTTCACTTATCTCGTTCCGTACGACTAGACGTCGGAACATCATAATTCATATACTTATTCGTAATCAATACGATAAGGGAACATTTTACAATTTAAAAAGAGTGTAAGATTTACTTACCTTGCATCCAAATTAGGCTTTATCTTCGTACTTGATTCATTTGACCTGCTTCCTTCCCATGCTTCCACCTAGCTTGTCAAGCGTCAAAGTATCATTATAATTCGTAAGATGGTTAGTTTAGTCATTATAAATCACGACTATTCCATCTTACGATTTTATGTCGAAATTATTATTCGATCGTATAATTGGTCAAACTGCCTATTAACATAAGAAATTATACGATGTAGCTCAACTACTCGTTTAAGTACTTTGTCAAATATCCGGTAAGCATCATTCTTATGCTACCGTTTTAACCACTTTATTAACCAAGTTCTTGTAACCATAAATCATTGAACTAACACAACATCAACCATGTATGATGATTCTAATCATAATTATATCATCAATTTCATCACATGATTAAAACCTACTTATCCTAGTGTGGTAAATCATCTAAACATTCAATTCATGGCAATATATGTAAAATTTTCACTTAGGGTTTTATTCCTAAGCAAGTATACATCACAACTCAGCCATAACTTCTATAATTCATACATAATTCGCAAATTATGATGTTCATCAAATTTAACAACTTCAAAAATCATCAAAATTCTACATACCTTATGATCCCCTAGCTTAGGTGATCGTTAATTCACGTTCAATTATGAATATGAGATCCAATTAGCTCTTCAATTTGATGATTTTGATAGAATTAGGGTTTTGGCTCCATGGGAGCTCATCTTTGGTCGAACCAGAACCAGTGTTGTAAAAGTCGGATTCCAAGGCCGAGTACTCGGCGACTACTCGGTACTCGGAACCATACCTTGGAGAGTTACTACAAGTCGGCCTTATAAGTCGGAGGCGGTCAGACTCGGCCTACTCGGCGACTACTCGGAATACTCGGCCAACTACTCGGAATACTCGGTCAAATACTTGGTGGGAACCTTGGAATACTCACCGACTACTCGGCCGACTACTCGGCCTACTCGGGATTATGCTAATTTTGACATGAGCTATGCTAATTTTGACATGAATAATGATAGTTTTGACATGAATTACACTTATTTTGACACATATAAAATATCCAATAATTCATTTCTTTATATTTAACATGTCCGAGTACTCTCCAAGTACTCCCAACTCCCCACTCGGTCGACTAGAGAGCGCCTAGCGACTTCTGCAACATTGAGTCCAGAACACACACTAAGTGTGTGTTTTGTTTTAATTTTCTTTTTATAATTTAACTTTCAAGTTATCCAACTTTGACCCCTCATGTTTGGTTAGTTATTAAGTAGGTCACAACCCACATAGTTCCAACAATATTCCCTCTTATTAACTAGGTTAAACATTCCTAGTTAACTTAGTGGGTTCAGGGAGATTACAACTCGTTTTATTTTAAGTCACGTTAACTCGGGTCTTTTATAAACTTTATTTCCTCAAAAGCCTTCGTTCAACTTTTATTCAATATTATGTTTGTTTATTTAAATCCTAATATTCACCGGGTTAATGCTTACCACTAACGGTACTTTACCCATCTTTTAGTATTAACGTGGTTTGATTACCAAACATGTTTTCTGGCTATTACAGCTCCGAACATCAAATTGCAGACCTGTTCACCAAGGCTTTAGGGTAAAAACAGTTACGTTAGTTACTCGACAAGTTAGGAGTTTGTGACCTCCACGCTCCAACTTGAGGGGAAGTATTGGAAGTTGTTTTCTTTAAATCACCGACTTTATTTTACTTCTTCCCATTAGACCTATTTGGTCCCTTATGTTAGCAAGTTTTTCTATTTTACCTCCAAAGTTAAGCACTTATAACCATCTTTTTAAATCTCCAGCTTTATTTTACTTCTTCCCATTAGACCTATTTGGTCCCTCATGTTAGCAAGTTTTTCTATTTACCTCCAAAGTTAAACATTTCTAACCACCTTTTACAAGTAAGATCTAAGATTTAAACCTTTTTAATTAAAAAAATCCCAAACTCAATTTAATACACATGATAAACATCTTTCTATTGGCATTCAATAATCTCTTAGAACATCTGATTTTTATACATAAAACTTTAGCAAAACTCGACATGTCATCAGCTATAAGTAAGAAAAGTCAACGACTTATTCAGAACCGACATCTAAACATCGCGTCCGTGTACATGGGTTCATCGGCAAAGTAATTGACCATCAATCTATCGTGGGCACCCACATGTATGTTACAAATAAAAATATAATAATGATATAATTAGTTACAGTAAAAATAAATTATTAATACAACATATAATAGCGACATAAAATCTATAAATATAAATATAAACTAACCTTCTCGTTCTCTGTGTATGGCCGCTTGTCTAGTTTGTGGTTGTGACGTGATTTATTCCTCTTCTTCCTCTGCAATAATCATCTTTGTCATCAGCATTACAACGTTTACAGAAAACTGTACAGCTTCACCAGAAGATGACGAACACCACGAATATGAAGAAGTCACTGTTTGATTTTTTAGAGAGTGTGGGTGAGTATATTTTTAAAAAAATGATCGTTTAATTGGTTTATATAATATTTTTTTTCAATAAAGTAGTCGTTGCAACGGCTAAATTAAAAAAAATGGGCTCGTCACATGCGTAGGTGAGGCGACGAAAGGGATGCCAATAGGCCAGGGGCAGTATAACCGGTCAAGCTGATTCGAGTACAGCTCCATACCCACCAGCCTTATATTTAGTATAGTGTTGTGTGATATATATGAATTTAATAAAAAATAATTTCCCATTAAATAACCTATTATTTATTCACTTTATTCGGCCCAGTAACATCCATGCTAGGACAAAACCAACCACACTCTGATTGTAAGAAAGCCAAGTCAGCAATCCATGTAACACCACCGCCAACAAACATGAGCCGTTGATAACCACCTTAACAAACCATCCCTAACCGTCAGATGATGAGCTCTCTGAAGTCGATCCCTGTGCAAACTCCAATCTTATTTAAATAACAAATTCGACCCTAATCTTTACACAAATCGCCGATTTCTAGAACTTATCGCCATGGCTGCTGCTACAGCTACCGAAGATGCCACTAATGTCCCAGCTCCAGCTCCTGTTTCCATTCTCCCACAGTATCCAGAGGTAAAATTAGCACTTTATTTGTTATTAATTTAACCTAATTTTTGTTATTGAATCGATTCTACCTGAAATTAACACTTAATTCGTCATTTGTATGCTGTTAATTTTGACCGAATTTTGACTGATTTTTGTTACTAGTATCTGGAGGTGATATTAAAGCTTGATTCGTGACTTGTTCGTTCTTAATTTTGACCTAATTTTTGCTGCAAGTACCTGTAGGTTAAATTTACACTGAATTCGTCATTTATTCGTTCTACTTGTGACCTAATTTTGACTAATTTTTGTTTGTTCGTAATTTTGAGAAATTGAAACTTAATTCGTTACTTGTACGTGAGTAATTTGACCTAATTTGGGTTAATTTTTGTTAATTTGTCACCTAATTTTTGTTCCTTTGTAATTTTAAGAAATTGACAGTTAAATCGTCACTTGTTCGTTAATTTTGACTAATTTTTGTTACTAATTTGATTCTATGATCCAGATGTGAAATTTACACTTAAATTTTGTTGATTTCAGTTGATAATGGGTGCAATTGAAGCCCTAGATAGCAAAAAAGGCGCGTGCAGATCTAAAATCTCAAAGCAGATCGAAGCATCGTACGGCAGTTTACCAGCGGCTCACAAAACCCTACTATCACACCACCTCAACAAAATGAGAGCTAGCGGCGAACTTGTTGTCATTAATAACAACTACGTTAAACCAGATCCACTCTCGCCGGGGCGTCGCGGCCGCGGCCGCCCGTCGAAGCCAAAAACGCCGCTTCCGGAAGGTGCCGTTGCTTCGCCACCGAGATCCAGAGGCCGACCGCGAAAATCTGAAACCGCTGTGGTTCCGGTGGAGTTTCCGACGGAAGTGTCTCCGGCTCCGGCGGCGGCGGTGGTTTCTGGTCGGAAACGTGGACGGCCACCAAAGGACGCGACAGCTACTCCGGCGAAGAAGCCGGCGAGTAGTGGTAGAGGAAGAGGCCGGCCGAGGAAGGTGAAAACCGATGGTGATGCCACGCCAGCACCGGCGACCGGTGGAAGTAAGGGGAGAGGACGGCCGCGTAAGGTAGCGAAAAGTGATGATGTCGCCACGCCGGCGGCTTCAAGTGGTGAGAAAAAGGGAAGAGGACGGCCGCGTAAGGTGGTGGAAGGTGGTGCTGACGTCACGCCGGTGGTGTTGACAGGTGAGAAAAGGGGAAGAGGGCGGCCAAGGAAGGTGGTGGTGACGGAGTCTCCGGTTGAATCTGATTGAATAAAAAATTGATTTAATGATACTTTGGTTATTTTCTTTTTATAAAGTAGTGTTGTTTTAGAGTTTCTTTTCAATGGGTTGGTGGTTATTGGATTGGATGTTAGTGAGAGTGTAATTGCTTTGTAAATTCAAATTTAGTGGCTTTTTCTTCAAGATGTTTTAGTTTAAAATTTTATTTTCTTTAGTGGTGTTTGTATGTTGATAATTTAATTTAGAGTTAATTGCCTGGATAGTCTATTGGTTTGTTATTTTTTTATCTTTAGTCCTTAATTTTTTGAAATTACATGTTTGTTTTCTGTGGTTTGATTGTTTAACATTTGGATAGTTCCTACAGTGGATGGATGTTATCTAGTTAAATGCATGTGAAATGACCCTTTCCAACCATCTTTTTCATCAACAAAAACCATGTCCTGTTTCTGTATATTCCTTCTGTTGCAACAAATTCCACATCGTAAGTGACTCAAGGAATTCTTGATGTGAACGCAGACTCGAATTATCCCAACTTGTACATTGTTTTTCCAGCCGCATCTCCCCCTTTCTCTTCGACTTTCAGATCTGGAGTAGGTTGGTGCATGAGTGGAGACAACAATAATGGTTGGAGATGGAGAAGACGACGCTTGTCATCGGAGTCGCTACCATCACCAGTAGATCGATGAGTTTGTGCTCTTTATTTTGAACTTGTTTGATAATTAGTGTTTTGCTTGAATATAGTGTTTGTGCGTGTTCTTTAGATTTTCAGCATGAAATCAAGCTTAAAGAGTTGCAAGAAGTTCAAGAATTAAATGTGTGACAAAAATCCAAAATGTCATAAGTTAGTTACTTTTAAGGCTTGATAAAGGATGGCTCAATTTGAGCTTTTGAATAATGGTATTTGGGTTCCTGATCCATCACAAATGTTTATGTTTGGTGGCACAAATTGGGCTCATGAATCTGCTGGTTTGTTAGCCAAGTACAAAAGTCAACAAGTAGGTATCTTTGGTAAACTTCTGAAGGCAATCAGTCCCCAGCAACTCTGTTGATTAGTGTTTGCTCAATAAGGAAGAAAATATCATGTTTGCCGTTGCAGGTAGATGGTGGTGGTTTCCGGCAGATGATCGAAAGGAGGGGAAACAAGGTTGTGGGAGGTGTGGCGCCTACACTATAATAATAATTGATTTTGATTTTATATTACTTTTCTGTTTTCATTATTAAGGGCAAAAAAGTCATTTTCCATGCGTTTAACTAGATAACTTAACGTTCATCAACTGTAGCCTGTAGGGACTATCCGCATAACAAACAATCAAACCATAGGCAGCATACGTGTAATTTTAGAAAGTTGGGAACTAAAAATGGAAAAACAGCAAACCATGGGGACCATCTGGGCAATTAACTCTTTAATTTAGGTTTTTTTGTTTTTCTGCCATTTGAGCTGATGATGTTCTTAGCATGTGTGAAAATTTCAAATCTTGAGTTTGAAATTGTGTTTCTTTCTTTTCGTGTATATAATTTTGAGGGAATTTATTTCAAATTTGTAGTGGTTTATTGGAATGAGCTTTGCTTGCTATTGTGCATGCTCTTAGGTGAACCGGATGGTGCAGTAAACTAACGTGGTGAGTTAGTTTACCGCGCGGTGTACACCGTGTCACCGCCGTCGTCGAGGTTTACCGCGTGAGTGGAGAGTGGATCGGTGAGTGTTTACCGCATTTGATCTTTGTCCTTTTTGACCGTTGGGCTTTGATTCAAACAGCTTTATAGCCGTTAACCATTAAAAAAATAATTTGTTTTTCTATTTAAAATCCATTTATCCATCTTTTTTTCCACTCAAATAAGATATCACACTAAATTTCTCATACACTATAGATAGATAAAACAAGGGTGATGGCAAGAAAAAAGTTTCGGGTTTCGGTTCGAATGTGAGGGGACGCGGCTCGCAAAGTAGAGTTCAAGTCTTGTTTCAATTTAGTTTAACGTAATGTCTTTATTTAGTAATGTCATTTATGTTTTTGGGCAAAAGGGGACTTAGAGAGGGTAGTTGACATGACAACTGGCAAGAGATGATTGGGGTGTATGGAAAGTTTACCTCTCCACAAGAGGTGACTACCATTACACCCTTAGTTGATGGTATGGGATTCGGGGTGAGCTGAGTTTCGGGTGCAACTTGACACCGGTTCGTTTCTTCATATTTAGTTTGGGCTTCTGTTTTGAAATATAATTCTGAGCACTCTATAATGTTTTTGGGTTTGGGTTGGTTCGGTCCAAAACACAATTGTGTATAAATAAATTCTAATAATACTATACGTGGGTGATGATGGATTGATGGTATGTGGTTAGATCCTTTTTTTTCTACTGCTAGTATGTAGTATGTATATATATAATTATATATTTTTTTCTGAAAGAGGAAGACGAATGAAAGGGCAAATGAAAGCATGTCTTAGGTACGTGGTTTTGAAATTATAATTCTTAAAGAGTCGGTAAATCAGTAAGATCACATTGGCTCGAAATTTATATGAGGCAACACTTGAGAGCTCTTGACCCGAAAATTACACGAGCTGGCTTTGAGCCAACATTTTTCTAGCTAGATTTGATGCATGACCTATTTGAATAACCCAATTTGTTAAGAGAACGAATATACATTGTTGGCTTCAACCAAGAACTAAAATGGTCCCATATGCTGTGGACCTGAATAAAATCAGCACCAAACTCACTCTTTAAACACTGGTCACATCATCAACTACCCAAATGTTGACTTCAACCAAGAAACAAAAGGTCCCATATATTGTGACATGATAAGAGGAGAAATGCCTCAAATAATGGCTATATAACAAAATCAACACAAAATTTACCCCTCAAAGTGGTGGCTTCTCCATAGTAACATCATCGTCATAGAACTTGAACTCAAGAGCAAGGTATCCGAGAACAACCGATTGACAAAAGCTTTACTACAAATAAATGTACGTCTACCTATAGTCAAGTAATGTTAAATACTCAATTTCACACGTTTTATGCTCAACTCTAATAGAAATCCACCCCTATTAAAAGATGCTTATTTAAAACGAACAGTTTAAAAATATGTATTTATTTGCATATTTATAATGTGTTTTATTAAATAATAATAGTAAAAATTACGAAATTATAAAAATACTTGAGTAATTACAAAAGTAGTCCCTTAAATTTACAAAAGTAAAACTTTGTAATTCACATAAATAACCCCTTGGTGTAAAACGATCAAAGTACTCTTACACTTAACAAAAAAAGGAACAGAGTTACTGTTAGGGGCTAAAACTGTTAGAAAATGCAACCTCAAGGTCTGATATGTCAAAAGATTCTTTTTAGTGCTGCGAGGGTTAAGCTGACCATATAGTAATTTACTCTCTTTTTTTTTTTATAAAATTCTGACGATATACCGTTTTGATGGTCTTATTTTTTTGGTACGTGTTGACAAGTGTTGGGCATAGCTAGATTTAAAAAATAAAACATGTAGAGAACAACTTTAAAATGTAACACCTCGAAATTTTGTGTCCAATAATGTATTGACACGTGTCGTAGGTTTACACGTGGTATTAAATACTAAATAAGGGACTAAAGTTGACAAACCTTGAAAGTATGTAAATTCGAGGGTTAAAAATGTCAACGAGGGGTAAATATACTGTATAGTAACCCTAATTGATGCTCGTACCTTCAAACGAATGAATCATGGATCGTACGGAACGAAATGCGGAAGAAAGTGAGAGATTACAAACTACAGGGGTTAAATGTGTCAACATGTTTAATTTATACCTCTGAGTGACCCTTTGACGAACCCGAGACTTTGTAACAGTAAAATACGCTCACTAGAATATACGATATAAATTTCGCGAAGTTCCGTTTTAAAACGAGAAAGTTATGATCAAATTCGTATGCGAGAGGTTAAAAGCGTCAACAATAAAAGTTAAGGCTTTTCGGATAATAATTAAACTAACCGGGGACTTAACGGCACGGGTAAAAGTCACGAGGCCCTTATTCGTAAATAATCGAGGCCCAAATCGCAAAGTTACCCCTTCGAAACCGAAAGGTCAGGTCAATGATTACAAAAGATTTGAAAATCTTGATTTACAGGCCTCAGGCGGGCCGCATTAGAGAAACAAGCAAGCTAATGCGGGCCGCGAGCCTTATGAAGATACGGTTCCTGACATTAGGATTCAGGCGGCCCGCGTCCAAGACGCCTGATCCTTAATGCGGGCCGCGTGAAAGTCCCAGATGCAGTAAACATGGGCAGATTCACTGTTTGAGCTTGTAATCGATCTTGGATGCATTAATTGAAGCATGGGCGCCCCCTACATGTCCCCTAGCACTCAGGGACACCTGCTGATCATCCATGAGCAATCATAGGTTGAGTTGTAATGATCTTGAGCTCCATTTTTCACTATAAAAGGCAAGGTAGTGCACTATAGTTCAACACACCTCAAACCTGCTTTCTTGATCATCTCCGGAGCTCTAAAGCATTCTTCTAACATCTCTAGTCGTGCACCAAGCTTCTGTAAGTTTGCCTAACCCTTTGTGGCTTAGTTTTCCATAGTTTTAGCTTAAAAGTCAATCCGTCGTAATTAACGATTGACTTTACGATAAATCACAAATGGTCCAGTGGTTTGTCGAATCAAAGATAGTTATATGTTGGTAATCATGTGGGCTTTAAACCCCTAAAAGGGCACCCTCTGATTCCCACTCTAACTAGTCCGAATGTTGAGTCAAACGTGCTTAGAAAAAGTCAACAGAATGCTATTTTGCGAAATTATGCATAATCAGTAATGTAGATGGCGTGTAACCTGTTTTAACATTCATAAAACATGATAATAAGTATATTAACTAGTCCAAGCTTGTTTGATCCGACCATTTACTGTTTTGACCCGGTTCGGAGCCGAAAGTCGCAAAACTTTGACTTCTGCTTTGACTTCAGTTCTGACCCGTTAAAGTATGATTTAGATATGCCTTAGGACTCTCTTAGGACCAGGTTAGATAATGGTATAACCCTCTGTGACTGGTTCATTGTTTGTCCGAGTCTTTTACACCTTTCCGTTAAATGCTTAAAAGTCGACCGTAACGCCCTTTTTAATTTAAAACGAGAATTTCGGACATGTGAAAGGACCATAACCTTAGTTACTGATTTCTAAGCATGTCCCTAAAATTTCACGTCGATCCGAGGTCCAGAATAGGAGTTATGCTAAATAGCGCAATTTCAGAAACTTTAGTAATTAAAGGGCGCAATTAGCATAACGCCTATCTAAACCCAGATCTCGACACCAAACCTTTTACACACTGATGTAAAATAATATTTTGGGATTTTTAAAGATTTTTAAGTATTTTTAGCCTGCTCATAACCTACGGTTATGGCATCGGTTCGGTAATTACCGAATATACCCTTTTCGGACATAACTTGAGTTCTACAAGGTCTTTTGACCCGATTCCAGTTGTTACTGATTTTAAATAATAAATAGAGTATTTTGAACTTTATAAACTGTTCGGAAAACTCAGATTTCCTGTAGAACTCAGAAACCTCTTTTATAATCTTTAAAATGACCGAAATACCCCTACGGGGCATAAAATGGATTTAAACTCGTTACGGGCATTATGGAAGGTATCCTACTGATACCACAACCTCTTTAAAGCATATTGACTTAGGAAACCGGTGTAGGACTCTTACGGTTACCCGTTACGCCTTTTGCGCGCACGGTTCGGTTTATGTAACTAGTTTACATAAACTAGCCGAAACGGGTCAAACCTTATTGTTTTGACCCCAAAATCCAGAGTGTGGTTATTATACCCATATAAAACAAGTCTTCAAACTTGTTGGGTCCAAATCACATTCCATTCCCGGTTTTCTCCTTTCACGCGATTAAACCGTAATTATCCTTTGAAACTGACCGGTCTAAGCTACGGCTAAATTAAAGACCCGTTAGGATTCTAATAGGTTATTTTAAACCTTCATTCCAGAATAGGAGACCAGTAAAAGATATTTGCAATTTATTCGATTAAGGATTTATACTTGCAAAGGTAAATACTTTTAACTTATTTTCCGTTATACGGGTTTGGGTTACGGTATATAAAATACCGCGTGATCGGGCATCAAATCTTCCATCTTTTGGTGGTTAATTGAATAATTTGATCGGCTCGTTTAAACAGTTTTGTTTACTTAAAAGCCTTTTGTGACAACCCGAAATCTAGAACCTTTCGTTGTGTCGTGAGGTAACTTGTTTGTACATTATGTGACTAGTGACTGACTAAACTTAATGATAACGTGAATCTTTATGTGATATGTGCTTTGTTATGTGTGCATGATATGTGTTGTGTATGTGTCTTATATATAAATATATAAGAGCCGAGACTACGACCCGAGACCACGACTCGCAACCACCGGGTTGCGAGTGGGCCACTCGGTTTCGAGTGGGCCTGGTGAGCCGAAACCGGTTGGGCCGAGACCCCCCCTTAGCCTACTTGATGCTTGGTGTATAAATTCCAACCTTTTCCACACTTGTTTCATTTGGTTGCACAAACACACCCACACTTCTCCTACTCTCTCTCAACTAGAAAACCCTCAACTACATTCCATTCTCTTACAACTTTCGGTTCAAGCTTGGATCTCGGTCAAGGAATATCGGACAAGAAACTCGGTCAAGACTATCACTCGTACACCCCATCTTTTCGGTTCTCTTCTCTTTGTTTTGGCTCCTTCTTTCATAACCGGTTAGTATTATCTTTTTGTGTATAAGATTTATGAATGTTTATAAACTAGAAAATGGTTAGTTAAAATTGTTATGCATAACTTTTAGTATGATTTGTGAAGATTGACTATATGTGAAAACCCTTGTGAACAAAGCTTGATAACATGTTTAAATGACTAACAAATGGTAGTTCAAGAATGATTATGACTAACCATACTATGCTTCTTTATTCCTTGCAAATAATGATGTTAAACTTAAGATTCGGATATATAATGTATGTTTTGCATATTGATCTTGCTAAAACATGTGATTTTGGTTCATAAATATATGATTATGTTGATATGAAAACCCTAGAAAATGATGAATATAGGATAAACTTGTTGAATATGGTTTAAAGATTTCAAAAATGGCAAAGTTTGATCTATTTTCATTTCTGGTCAGTTTAGGAAAAATGTTAGTGGAACCTTATTGGCTGTTTCCTAATCTGGGTCTGATTGCATAGTACATATTGGACTGCCAGACCTGCATCATCACGTGTTCATGAAAAAGACAGCATTCCGACTCGCAACCGCACCGTTGCGACTCGCAACCAAGGCAAGACAACTCGAGACCACGTAGTTGCGACTCGCAACCATAGCATGACAACTCGAAACCTCATGATTGCGACTCGAGACTACGACGGTTGCGACTCGCAACCACAGCATGATGACTCGAGACCACACGGTTGCGACTCGCAACCATAGCATGACAAGCCGAGACCTCCTGGTTGCGACTCGAGACCATCCGGTTGCGAGTGGGCTGTCCATTTTGGTTATTGGGCCATTCTGTGTTTAACTTGGGCTATTGTTGACTGGATTATGTGTTGCTGTTGACTGTTTAATTATTTAGGCCGGCCCAATAACCCACTGTTTACTTATATGCTTGATACGTGCTAGTTATGTGTAAGTTTTTACATGAATGCTTGTACACCAAACCTGACCTATACCGGTAACCATGTTAGGACGTGGTGACCAACGTGATTGACAAGTAACCTAAACCTACCGAGCAACCCAAGGTGAGTTCACAACTTAAAAGCATGCGTCCCGGTGGTTTGGGACACGAGACTAACAACCCTATCCCCTGGTAAAAGGGGATACCATTTACATACTTTCCCTGGTTATTGGGAACAAAACTTACTTTTCCTTCCCTGGTATTGGGAAACCTTTTGGACAATCCTATCCCCTGGTAAAAGGGGATACCATTTACATACCTTCCCTAGTTATTGGGAACAAAACTTACTTTTCCTTCCCGGGTATTGGGAAACCTTTTGGTTAATTACTGTTTATACGGATTGCAACTAACGGCACTAAACGAAACTCTATCACTCAAGTCCCTACTACAAATACCGATTAGTCGCCGGGTTAGGCGAGCGGGTTATTAGTTGATAGCGCTATTTAGGTGTTTACCAGCCTCACACCGTGCCCTGGTTTGGGACGGTCGTGAACTAATGTACTCAGAAATCCGTCAATGATGATAGAACATTGACATCGGGGCATCCTGCGGATACGCAACGGTTACCTAGTGTTCGGTATTGGAAAAACAGTTTAGTCGCTAACATTTGGGGTAGCTCCCCAGGGCATGTATAAACGGATAAATTAACCGGTGAAACAAAGTTTTTGGTAATTAAAACTGGACAACTAGTGAACTCACTCAGCATTATTGTTGACTCCTTACTGCATGCTTTGCAGGTAACCAATGATTCAGGAGCTGCTACTTGGGGAAGTGTAGTGTTCGTCAAACCCGTGTGTTGGGATAACTGTTTTGATCAATGAACTGTCTTTAAAACTATTTTGGTTTATGCTTCCGCTGTTTTGTTAAACTAATTACCGAATCTAAACTCTAATGTTGTTAATTACTTCGGATTTTAAATCTTTCTACTATTAATTAAATGCTCAGTATAATTGGTGGCTGGATCCTGGTCAGTCACGCCCTCGAAGCGGGTGTTATCCGCAGGTGGATTTTGGGGGTGTGACAGATTGGTATCAGAGCCATTGGTTATAGTGAACTTGGTTTTAAAAAGGGGTAAATCTTTTTGGAGAAAACCAGACTATAACCCGTGACTCGTGACGACACTACACTCCAAGTGCAAGGCTCAACACTTTTGACCTCATAGCTCGGACCAGTGTTTACTTGTTTGCTTACTTTATGTTTCCTGTTTCGCTATACGTACTAGTATGCCTAACTAGTGAAAGCCCACATACGATATTGCATGTGATTGCACGTTAGCACACCAACATGAATTTATGTACACTTTCTCGTATCATGTGATTGATAGGGTGGTAATTCCCTAAACCTCCATGACTTACACCACTTGATACTCTTTGAAATCTACTCGAGTGTGGGGAACCATTTGACATGAGTTAAGGGGAGCTGAGATGAACATGCAAATCACAATATTATTGTGGGTGCACACATAATAATATAGTGGGGTGGATGTGAGTCCCAGTGAGGCTTAACAAGTGAAAAAGGGGTTCCATTTCGTTATTTGTATGATGAGAAACACAACAGTCCATAGGAGCCGTAGCAGTGATTGTCTCCTACTCGAACACGATCTTTTCACTTCTCACTGCACCCCTTTCGAACCTCGATGCTATCGAGTATTACCTGAACACCCATATGAACGCCTAGCGAACTGTGTAGAACATTAGGTGCTTGTACGAGCATCCCCGGGATGGGTGTTGAAACGACAATGATTGGTCTATATCCTTCTCACCTTTCTTCGCTTACTGGAACTTAACGTGTTGACATCTTAAATCCCGAAGTGCGATCACTTCTGCAACACTATCTCAACATACCGTGTCAAGAGGGTAGACGTAGTACCTTACTGGCTTCAGCATTTGAACGACCCTAGTCACCAACAACGAGCATCAGCGAATTGACTCCAATCGAACCCTTAACCCTAGTCAGCGGCTCATAGGAGCCAGCTCTCACGAATCAGTCGGGCCATAAGCGATGACAATTGACAATGGTGCGGAAATGCGTAACGGCCAGCTCAATAAGTACACCTTGGGACGCGGCACAGAAACGTGACAAGATGGACTAGTCAGTGAAGGATCGTAGCGCACCATTTCAAGCAACATTAGAAACAACAGTCGCGACAACATCAAGGTCAACAACATTGGAAATGATGCTCATGGAAGGGCATTTAGGGTTGACGCAGGCGACGCCAGACATAGTAGCAACATGGTAGCTTGTATGGGTAGTTGTTTGCTTCATCTCTATTCTGCTTGACCCTGATACTTCTTAAAACCGAACCAGATGCGGAATCGACTGATGGCAAGTCAAGTAGAATCTCAAAAGTTCGTTAGGATGTAAACACGACCTTGTGGGACGAGTGTCCAATGTCGACCTTCCTTCTACCACACTCGGTGGTTACAACGCAGTAGTTAGTGTGAATTGGTTACCCAGGAATCACGCGAATATACCCAGTGAGGAGAAAACTTTGTGTGGAGGATCGGCATTTATTCTAAAGCATCAGAGTAGTTCAATAGTTAGCGCCATTCCAGCTGTGAAGGCCAGAAGTGTCTACAGAGGGATTACTCCGCTGTGTTAGCAACCGCTACGGATGTTAAGGCTAAGGAAAAGTGGATCGAGGATCCACCAGTTGTTCGTTGTTTCTCTCGGCGTGCTATTCGAGGAACATTCAGTTTTTCTTCCGAAAATTTGTTAGGCGGAATCTCAGTTTGATCTCACGTCTGAGGCAGCCCTGATTACTTGTACTTTTTACCATTTTGCGCCAGGAAGGTCGCAAGGCCTATCAAAGCAACTACAGGAACCGTTGGACAGGAGTTTTGTAGGGTCTAGTTCTTCGCTTTGGGGGAGCCCCACTTATCCTAGGGAAGATGGGCCTTTTCTTGTGTATACTGACTATTAAGAACTCATCAAGGTGACAGCCCATAACCGTTTGTCTCGATCCTGTATTGACAACCTGTTGGCCAGTTACATGGGTCATGCTCCTATGTGAAGAATGAGTAGCGAACGAACTAACATCAGATGGAAGTCCAAAGGGAGGATGTTCCTAAAACGGCATAGTGAACGCAATAAGGCCATTTCCAGGAGACACCGGATGAATTATTCCATGACCTTTTGGGGTGAACAACCCACCGGCTGCTTATGGATCACACTGCAACTGTGTTTATCTAGTACGTTTTGAATCACTTCTAGGAGAAAGGGGCACCTTGAGCAACCCTTGTATTCCATTGTAGAGCTTCTAGGGGAGGAGCGTCTACGTGCGAAGTCTACCTAAGTATGACTTCGGGATTCGGGAAGTACACATTTTCTTTTTATCAAACAACGAAGTGGGAATACACATGGATCTCGCTAAGATCCATTTGGTTAGGAACTGATCAACATCAAAGATCCCTTCGAGGATACAGGAGTTTCTTGGTCCCACTAGATACTATCGCAGCTTAATCACAAGATTTTCGAAGGTCGCACAACTTAAGTCTCGTTGGCACATCAGGGTGTTGTGTTCGTGAAAGACCAAAACAGGAGGACGTCTTTTCAGCTTTCGAATCCCAACTTTGTAATGCACTGAGCATCATCTTCACCCTAGGGTACGGGTGATCTAGCGGTATACCATGATGCTTCGAATCAGGGTCCCAGTACACACGGATGCAACACGAGAAGGTTATTGCTTACGCCTCTCGACAACTTAGGACGCACGAAAGGAACTACACAACGCTTGATTTGGAACGGGGAGCAGTGATCTTCGCACTTAAGTTATGACGGCATTACCTATACGGAACCAAGTGCGCCATCTACACCGACCACAGAAGTTTAGAACACATATTCAAGCAGAAGGAACCGAATATGCGACAGCGACGATGGGTCGGACTGCTGAATGATTACGAGTGCTCTATCAGGTATCACCCGGGCAAGGCCAATGTAGTGGCAGACGTCCTCAGTCGGAAGGACACTACGCCTAAGCGCGTAAGAGCTTTACAACTCACGATCCATTCTAGTCTACCTTCGCAAATACGAGCTGCTCAGATAGAAGCACTGAAACCAGAGAACGTTAGAGCTGAAGCCCTACGTGGGTCAAGGCAACGCTTAGAACAGAAGGAAGACGGTGCTTATTATGTAACAGGACGCATTTAGGTCCCACTCTATGGCGACTTACGAGAACTTGCGATGGATGACGCGCACAAATCTCGCTACTCAGTACACCCTGGTTCGGAAAAGATGTACCACGATATTAAGACTACGTATTGGTGGCCTAGCATGAAGGCCCACATAGCAACTTACGTCAGCAAGTGTTTGACTTGTACGCGAGTCAAGACGGAATATCAGAAACCCTCAGGCCTACTCCAACAACCAGAGATATCACAATGGAAATGGGAGCAAATTTCCATGGATTTCGTTACTGGCCTACTTAGATCACAGCGCGGAAACGATACTATCTGGGTGATCGTGGAGCGACTCACGAAATCCGCACACTTCTTGGCAATCAAAGACAACAGATAAAATTCTCCACTCTGGCGAAGATACACCTCAAGGAAGTTGTTTTGAGGCACGGGGTGCCCGCCTCTATCATCTCTGATCGAGATGCACGTTTTACTTCGGAACTGTGGCAACAATGCACAAGTCTTTTGGCTCACGTTTAGATATGAGCACAGCGTATCACCCACAGACGGACGGGCAGTCCGAACGCACTATTCAAACATTAGAAGACATGCTTCACGCCTGTGTAAACGACTTGGCAACAGCTGGGAAAGGCATCTGCCACTCGTGGAATTCTCGTATAATAACAGCTACCACACCAGCATTAAAGCTGCTCCGTTTGAGGCATTGTACGGACGTAAATACCGGTCACCTCTTTGTTGGGCAGAGGTGGGGGATAGTCAAATCACTGGTCCAGAACATGTGGTAGACACTACTGAGCGGATTGCTCAAATACGACAACGCATGGCGGCCGCTCGTGACCGTCAGAAGGCCTACGCCGATAAGGGTAGGAAACCACTTGAGCTCCAGGTTGGGGAGCGGGTATCACTCAAAGTTTCACCCTGGAAGGGTGTGGTTCGTTTTGATAAACGAGGCAAACTCAACCCACGGAACGTTGGACCTTTCGAAATCCTTGAGAAAATAGGCAAGGTGGCCTACAGACTGAACTTGCCAGCAGAACTCGGTGCAGTTCACAACGTTTTCCATGTGTCGAATCTGAAGAAGTGTCTGTCAGATGAGACGCACGTAGTTCCTCTGAAGGAACTCACGATCGACGAACAGTTGAAATTCGTCGAAGAACCTGTCGAAATCACGGACCGGGATGTTAAGGTCCTCAAAAGCACTAGAATACCTCTTGTTCGAGTTCGTTAGAACTCACGTCGCGGCCCAGAATTCACCTGGGAGCGTGAAGATCGGATGAAACAAAAATATCCCCAACTGTTTGAGAACAGTACAAACGCTACTGAGGCTGAAGCTACGGAATTTCGGGACGAAATTCCAGATCAACGGGGGGTGGATGTGACACCCCAGGATAACCGGGAAAACCTTACAACTTGACTAGCTTCCTCAGTGAGCGCCATCAAATTTCGGGACGAAATTTCTTTCAACTTGGGGATGATGTGACAACCCGAAATCTAGAACCTTTCGTTGTGTCGTGAGGTAACTTGTTTGTACATTATGTGACTAGTGACTGACTAAACTTAATGATAACGTGAATCTTTATGTGATATGTGCTTTGTTATGTGTGCATGATATGTGTTGTGTATGTGTCTTATATATAAATATATAAGAGCCGAGACTACGACCCGAGACCACGACTCGCAACCACCGGGTTGCGAGTGGGCCACTCGGTTTCGAGTGGGCCTGGTGAGCCGAAACCGGTTGGGCCGAGACCCCCCCTTAGCCTACTTGATGCTTGGTGTATAAATTCCAACCTTTTCCACACTTGTTTCATTTGGTTGCACAAACACACCCACACTTCTCCTACTCTCTCTCAACTAGAAAACCCTCAACTACATTCCATTCTCTTACAACTTTCGGTTCAAGCTTGGATCTCGGTCAAGGAATATCGGACAAGAAACTCGGTCAAGACTATCACTCGTACACCCCATCTTTTCGGTTCTCTTCTCTTTGTTTTGGCTCCTTCTTTCATAACCGGTTAGTATTATCTTTTTGTGTATAAGATTTATGAATGTTTATAAACTAGAAAATGGTTAGTTAAAATTGTTATGCATAACTTTTAGTATGATTTGTGAAGATTGACTATATGTGAAAACCCTTGTGAACAAAGCTTGATAACATGTTTAAATGACTAACAAATGGTAGTTCAAGAATGATTATGACTAACCATACTATGCTTCTTTATTCCTTGCAAATAATGATGTTAAACTTAAGATTCGGATATATAATGTATGTTTTGCATATTGATCTTGCTAAAACATGTGATTTTGGTTCATAAATATATGATTATGTTGATATGAAAACCCTAGAAAATGATGAATATAGGATAAACTTGTTGAATATGGTTTAAAGATTTCAAAAATGGCAAAGTTTGATCTATTTTCATTTCTGGTCAGTTTAGGAAAAATGTTAGTGGAACCTTATTGGCTGTTTCCTAATCTGGGTCTGATTGCATAGTACATATTGGACTGCCAGACCTGCATCATCACGTGTTCATGAAAAAGACAGCATTCCGACTCGCAACCGCACCGTTGCGACTCGCAACCAAGGCAAGACAACTCGAGACCACGTAGTTGCGACTCGCAACCATAGCATGACAACTCGAAACCTCATGATTGCGACTCGAGACTACGACGGTTGCGACTCGCAACCACAGCATGATGACTCGAGACCACACGGTTGCGACTCGCAACCATAGCATGACAAGCCGAGACCTCCTGGTTGCGACTCGAGACCATCCGGTTGCGAGTGGGCTGTCCATTTTGGTTATTGGGCCATTCTGTGTTTAACTTGGGCTATTGTTGACTGGATTATGTGTTGCTGTTGACTGTTTAATTATTTAGGCCGGCCCAATAACCCACTGTTTACTTATATGCTTGATACGTGCTAGTTATGTGTAAGTTTTTACATGAATGCTTGTACACCAAACCTGACCTATACCGGTAACCATGTTAGGACGTGGTGACCAACGTGATTGACAAGTAACCTAAACCTACCGAGCAACCCAAGGTGAGTTCACAACTTAAAAGCATGCGTCCCGGTGGTTTGGGACACGAGACTAACAACCCTATCCCCTGGTAAAAGGGGATACCATTTACATACTTTCCCTGGTTATTGGGAACAAAACTTACTTTTCCTTCCCTGGTATTGGGAAACCTTTTGGACAATCCTATCCCCTGGTAAAAGGGGATACCATTTACATACCTTCCCTAGTTATTGGGAACAAAACTTACTTTTCCTTCCCGGGTATTGGGAAACCTTTTGGTTAATTACTGTTTATACGGATTGCAACTAACGGCACTAAACGAAACTCTATCACTCAAGTCCCTACTACAAATACCGATTAGTCGCCGGGTTAGGCGAGCGGGTTATTAGTTGATAGCGCTATTTAGGTGTTTACCAGCCTCACACCGTGCCCTGGTTTGGGACGGTCGTGAACTAATGTACTCAGAAATCCGTCAATGATGATAGAACATTGACATCGGGGCATCCTGCGGATACGCAACGGTTACCTAGTGTTCGGTATTGGAAAAACAGTTTAGTCGCTAACATTTGGGGTAGCTCCCCAGGGCATGTATAAACGGATAAATTAACCGGTGAAACAAAGTTTTTGGTAATTAAAACTGGACAACTAGTGAACTCACTCAGCATTATTGTTGACTCCTTACTGCATGCTTTGCAGGTAACCAATGATTCAGGAGCTGCTACTTGGGGAAGTGTAGTGTTCGTCAAACCCGTGTGTTGGGATAACTGTTTTGATCAATGAACTGTCTTTAAAACTATTTTGGTTTATGCTTCCGCTGTTTTGTTAAACTAATTACCGAATCTAAACTCTAATGTTGTTAATTACTTCGGATTTTAAATCTTTCTACTATTAATTAAATGCTCAGTATAATTGGTGGCTGGATCCTGGTCAGTCACGCCCTCGAAGCGGGTGTTATCCGCAGGTGGATTTTGGGGGTGTGACACCTTTGGGGGGTTAATGACCATGTCCCGGATATCCCTGGCAGCATTTTACGAAATGGCCACGACTTAAGCGGAGTGTAGGCGTACACTCGTCAGTGCATAAATAGTTGATGTGGTGTGTCTATTGATCTTTAACCCGGTACGTCCGGGCTACTGAACGCATAAGGAACATGTAATTCGTTCACAAGATTATAAATTTAAATAATTCTCCCGAGTTATAAAAGAGTTTGTGCCTTGTGCATTCAAATCAATTTTAATAAACATTTTTCAAAAGTGTCGGTTGAATGTATTTACCAGTGTAAACTGACGTATTTTTCCAAAAAGATTAAATGCAGGTACTAAGCGTAATTGGCTGGATAATTCTCCTTAGCATCAATAAAGAGTCTCGCAAGCTTAAGATGCCTACGTCTGTTAAAAAATACTTATATTTTTATTTGATCCCCTGTGGATACTTTTCGACTATTCGTAATACATTGATATTACAAGCAATGGTTGAAATATAATTATCTTTATGCTTCCGCTGTGCATTCATATATTGTGTGGTTTGACTATATTATTGCCAACTACGTCACGGTAATCCCCCACCGGGCCCACCGGTGAGACACGTGGAAATTGGGGTGTGACAGGTTGGTATCAGAGCCAACATTGAGCGAATTAAACACTATCCTTATGTGTTTAATCTCAATGACACAATTGCACATACTTGAGTCTAGACAAGAACATAGGACAAATTCGAATTTGTTATTCCAGTTTGTCTTTTATGGTTTATTGTGATTTAAAAGTTTTGAAAGCAGGAGATATGCCACCAGCAATTAGAATAGGAAGAGGAGGAAGAGGCAAAGGGGCGATCACTACTCACAATGATCACGAGGCCGGACCTTCGAACATGCGAGCTCCTTCGACTACAAGGAGTGAAGAACCTCAGAGACGTAGAAGGAACCTCTTTGAACCTGCAAGACATTCTACCTCGCACAGTTCGACACCTTCATACCGTCACTCTTTTGGACCAAATTCGGAAAACGATCCCAGTAACCCTCAACCTTCGTTTATACCTCTCCAGCGATCTGCTTCGCACCGTTCCTATGGCGATCCTACTCCTTTCTTTCAAGGCCGATTTAACCCGGCTGATTATGTCCAAGAACCGATAGGTTATAACCCATTAGGACCTGAAGACCATTTCTCCGGAGATAATGCGGTAGATATGGATGAAGACACGGATCCCATAGAACCTGCAAGAGGTACTCCCAACCACCCCATCGAGATCTCTGATGGGTCATCCTTCCATGGAACGCCCTATCAAGGTCCCGACAGTTACCAGGCGAGGTTTAACCAGTATGATTGGTACTTCACACCCTCTCACCACTTCTCGCCTCATGAGCAGCAACAACAACAGGATCCTTCCGAGGATTCGCGTTTCGTGGCAGTTACGCCACCGCCTCCACCGCCACCAGTTCAGCAAGTACCTCCTGATCCGCCAAGGCGTAGAAGATCAGGCGCGCGGATGTCCACCCGAGGAGGGGAATTCCATTTCAGCACCCCTCGCCACTCGAGTGCAAGTCACTTTCCGCCAGTGCCTGAAGAACCACAATTAGGTGAACCTTCGGGTCACCCTGCAGAGGTGAATTCTGCACCAGTTGCACCACCTCCGCCACCTTTCGGATATGACAATCCGATACCAGCGTACGGCGGTTCCACCGCGTACAACCCGTTTGAGCAGCCGACTCACACGCACTACAACTATAACTATGATGCCGATCCATACGTGGTAGCGGCTAATTACAATGCCCTCCATGGAACCTCTTGGAGACCAGATTACTCAGCTCATGGGTATCCAGCACCTCCTAGACCTCCGGTTCAGCAACCGTCGCAGCAGCCACGTTTTTCTCCACCGGAGCAAGAAGAAATCCACCACCGTCTAAACCGAGTGGAACGAGACTTTGAGCAAGAACGTAAAAGTAATCGTGGATTCCTTAAAGGCCTAGCAAACCTACTAAAAGGAAGGAAGAAACGAGATCATTAGTCTCTTTATGTATTACAGTATTAACTATTACAAGCAAAATCCCTGCGAGGACATTTGTTTAGAGTATTTTTGTCCCTGCGCGGACAATTACTTTCAGTTCCTGCGTGGACTTATCTTTTCTATGTATTTGGTCCCTGCGTGGACTTGTTTTCTGTAAACCTCTGCGTAGGTATTTTATCTATTTACAAGTCCCGCTTAGGGCAGAGTTTAATCATTATTATGATTAATGGAATATTAAGCTATCAATTTCATTTTTGTTATTATATACATTATTATATGAAATCAATAAAAAATCATTTCTTTTAAATTAATCTGCCTAAATAAAGAATCTTAATGGTGAAACCTAGCCTGGTGTCGATATTAAGACCCGGCCAAGATGGTAAGACCTGATTAAAAGATTCAGATTTCCTGTTGACCTCTGTAAACATGTTAACGTTCTTAGAAGATGTGATTCGTTAAAATCGCACGTGTCATTCTTATATAAAAATCCTTCAAGGGATTCCAAAGCCCAAATTAATGATTAGTAAATCATGGGTTAAATCGTCAATAAAGATGATCGTTTATTAAACATCCATTAGTGATGTAGTGCCTACGGGCCATACTTATTGTCATATAAGACAAAAGGCAGTTGTAGTCTATGACTCCCTGTCAGAAAAGGTAAAAGGACTACGGTTCAAACTTCATGCCTTGATTCTCTGTAATCCCGGCGTATATTATAAAAACGTCCTTGTGACTAGGCTTTTGTGCCACTAACAATATTTGTTTGTAATTAGGATAAGTTATATTCAAATCCTAAATATAAGAGAGTAACAAATTAACCAAATATAGTCTATATTTACCATGGTTAATGAATTGCCATAAAAGACAATTCCATAATAAACTCCTAAATAAAACTTTGTCATTATCTTCTGTAGCAGATTCAAGTTACAATGGCTGATCCAAATGAAGTGAATAGTCATTCAAAAGAGGATGACAACGATAACGCCCAGATTCATCTAACGGGCGCGGAATTGAAAGCTCTAGTCGACGGCGCTGTTAAGGCAACCTTGGATCGACAGTATGAAGAATACACCGAGTCCCGGAGCAGAACCTTATCTACACCACACTCAAAGCCAAAAACCCACTCAAAATCTCACAGCAAACCACCCTCGACTCCGTCTAAGCCTAAGAAGGACGATGACAAGCACTCATCTAATGAAAACAGTGTCCGTCTTAAGGGAAAAGTGTTTACTGATGCATCTCGCGCCAGGGGTTGCACCTATAAGTATTTCGTATCTTGCAAACCCCGAGATTTCACTGGGGAGAAGGACGCGGTAGATTGTATGACTTGGTTAGACGAGATGGACACCGTGGTGTACATCCGTGGTTGTGCAGAGAAAGATGTGGTGAAGTTTGTTTCACAGTCATTCAAGGGTGAAGCCCTTGCATGGTGGAGATCTTTGGTTCAGGCCTCGGGGAAGGCTGTGTTGTATAGCATGACGTGGGAGGAATTTATTGCTCTCATCAAGGAAAATTACTGCCCTCAACACGAGGTTGAAAAGATAGAGTCTGATTTTCTATCGTTGGTTATGACAAACCTTGACTGTCAAGCTTACCTCACGAGCTTCAACACAATGTCCCGGTTGGTTCCGTATCTGGTAACCCCGGAACCAAAGAGAATAGCTCGTTTTATCGGTGGTTTAGCCCCCGAGATAAAGGCAAGCGTAAAGGCCTCTCGGCCAGCTACCTTTAGATCTGTAGCTGACATATCTTTGTCCCTCACTCTGGATGCGGTCAGACAAAGATCGCTAAGGAACAAAGAAGCTGAGAAGAGAAAACGTGAAGATGATAATTCACGAAGATCGGGCAAGAAGCACCGTGGAAACGGTGACAACAAGAAGGGGTCTGAGTCAAGGAGAGATGGGCCTCAGTCTGGTGAGAAGCCCAAGTGCAAGATTTGCAAGAAACAACACTTTGGAAAGTGCAGACTCGAATCGAACTCGCAGACTCAGTCAAAGTCATTTGCTTGCGGGATATGCAAGTCCAAGGACCACAAGACCTTGGATTGCAAAAAGCTGAAGGATGCAACTTGCTACAGTTGCAATGAGAAAGGGCACATTAAAACCAACTGCCCTAAATACGCCAAGAAGCATGAAGAGGCCAAGAAGACCAATGCAAGAGTCTTCAGGATGGATGCGAAAGAAGCTGTGCTAGACGATAACGTGATCACAGGTACTTTCCTTGTAAATGATATCTTTGCAAGAGTACTTTTTGATTCAGGCGCTGATAAGTCTTTCGTAGATCATAAATTTTGCAAATTGCTGAATATGCCTGTCAAAACCTTGAGTATAAACTATGAGGTAGAGTTAGCAGATGGCACCATAGAAACTGTCTCTACTGTATTAGATGGATGTGTGATATCCATTAAGAACCACTCTTTTTCCTCTATCTCTACTTCCCTTTAAATTGGCCGGTTTTGACATAGTATTGGGCATGGACTGGTTATCGCACAACCAAGCGCAAATCGTCTGCAACAGAAAGCAAGTGGTGATAAAGACTCCGTCTGGTGAATCGCTTACCATTCGGGGAGATACCCAGTATGGATTACCTGAGGAAGTGACTATGCTCAAAGCTTCAAAATGTTTAAAGAAGGGTTGTGTCATCTACATGGCACAAGTGATTATTGATGAGCCTAAGCCGAAGATAGAAGACATCCCCGTCATTTCGGAATATCCAGAAGTTTTTTCGGAAGAACTACCTGGTTTACCACCAGATAGGCAAGTGGAATTTAGAATTGAAATCATCCCTGGAGCAGCACCTGTTGCTAGAGCACCTTACAGGTTGGCACCAACCGAAATGAAGGAGTTAAGGACACAACTAGATGAACTACTAGCTAAAGGTTTCATTAAACCTAGTTCGTCTCCATGGGGAGCACCTGTCTTGTTTGTCAAAAAGAAGGATGGATCGATGCGTCTGTGCATCGATTATCGCGAGCTTAATAAAGTCACGATAAAGAATAGGTATCCTTTGCCCAGGATCGACGATTTGTTCGATCAGTTACAAGGGGCAAGTTATTTCTCGAAGATTAACTTAAGGTCAGGCTACCACCAACTGAAGGTTAGAGATGAAGACGTACATAAAACCGCATTTAGGACTCGTTATGGTCACTATGAGTTCCTAGTGATGCCTTTTGGGCTCACTAATGCGCCGGCCGCATTCGTGGATCTCATGAATCGCGTTTGCAAGCCGTACTTAGACAAATTCGTCACCGTTTTCATCGACGATATCCTTATCTACTCGAAGAACCAAGCTGACCATGAGAAACACCTTCGCTGTATTCTCAAACTCCTGCATCATGAGAAACTCTATGCCAAATTCTCTAAGTGCGAATTCTGGCTTCGAGAAGTCCAATTCCTTGGACATATGGTTAGCGAGCGTGGTATCCAAGTGGATCCCGCTAAAGTGGAAGCTGTCATGAATTGGCAAGAGCCAAAGACGCCTACAGAGATTCGTAGTTTCCTGGGGTTAGCAGGATATTACAGGCGCTTCATCAAAATTTTTTCAAGGATTGCTGCGCCCCTAACTTCCTTGACCAAGAAGAAAGTAAAGTTCGTTTGGGGCCCTAAGCAGCAAGAGTCCTTTGATATTCTGAAGCAAAAGTTGAGCAACGCTCCTGTACTGACATTGCCTGAAGGTACCGAAGAGTTCGTAGTTTACTGCGATGCATCACACACTGGCATGAGATGTGTGCTTATGCAGAGAGGCAAGGTTATTGCCTATGCTTCAAGACAGTTAAAAGTGCATGAGAAGAATTACACTACCCATGACTTGGAGTTGGGTGCCGTTGTGTTCGCCAGTAAAACTATGGAGGCATTATATGTATGGTATCAAGTTTGTGATCTATTCTGATCATAAGAGCCTTCAACATCTGTTTCATCAAAAGGATCTAAACATGAGGCAGCGCCGTTGGATGGAGACTTTAAATGATTATGATTGTGAAATTAGACATCATCCCGGCAAGGCGAATGTAGTCGCTGATGCCTTGAGTCGAAAGGGAAGGGTGAAACCCATCCGAATCAATGCCAAGAGCATTGAAGTGAAGAATAATTTGATTGAAAGGTTGTTAGCTGCACAGAGGGAAGCTGTGTTGGAAGCTAACTATCCTAAAGAAAAGCTAGGAGTAACTGAGGAGCAGTTAACTCTTAGCAAGGACGAAATTTTACGATTAAATGGACGAATATGGGTTCCAATTTACGGAGGACTTCGAGATATCATCCTCCAGGAAGCCCATAGTTCTAAATACTCCGTTCATCCTGGAGCTGATAAGATGTACCAGGATCTAAAGGCAAATTATTGGTGGATAGGCTTGAAAAAGTCTGTAGCCGCTTATGTAGCCAAATGCTTGACTTGTGCGCAAGTCAAAGCTGAGCATCAAAAGCCGTCAGGCTTGCTACAACAGCCTGAACTTCCCGAATGGAAGTGGGAAATGGTAGCTATGGATTTTATAACCAAGTTACCCAAGACGAGGAAAGGAAATGATACAATATGGGTTATAGTTGATAGACTGACTAAGTCAGCACATTTCTTACCCATCAAGGAGACTTATAGCTCCGACATGTTAGCCCAGTTATACGTTGATAAGATTGTAGCCTTACATGGCATACCTGTGTCTATTATCTCTGACAGAGATACTAGATACACTTTGCATTTTTGGAAAAGTTTCCAGCAATCATTGGCCCCACACATTTGAATTTCAGTACGGCTTACCATCCTCAGACAGACGGTCAGAGTGAGCGTACTATTCAGACGTTGGAAGACATGCTACGTGCATGTGCGATCGATTTGGGTGGTAGTTGGGATAGGAACCTACCATTAATCGAATTCTCCTACAACAATAGCTACCATACCAGCATTAAGGTTGCGCCCTTCGAGGCATTATACGGTAGAAAGTGTAGATCGCCCGTTTGTTGGGCGGAAGTTGGAGATGTCCAATTATCAGGACCGTAGATAGTCTTCGAAATGACGGACAAGATTGTCCAGATTCGAGACCGTCTCAAGGCTTCCCGAGATAGGCAGAAAAGTTACGCAGATCCAAAGCGTAAAGATTTTCACTTCGAAGTAGGTGATAAAGTGTTGCTTAAAGTATCACCCTGGAAGGGGGTGATGCGTTTCGGTAAGAAAGGCAAACTAAGCCCGAGATACATATGACCTTTCGAGGTTATCGAACGTGTTGGATCCGTTGCCTATACGTTAAACTTACCAGAAGAGCTCAGTGGAATTCACAATGTGTTCCACATCTGCAATCTAAAGAAGTGCTTCGCTGATGAATCACTAGTAATACCACATACAGATGTGCACATAGATGAGAGCTTAAAATTTATGGAAAAACCTTTGTCGATTGAAGATCGACAGGTAAAGAAGCTTCGAAGGAAGCATGTACCTATTGTAAAGGTCAAATGGGATGCCCGTAGAGGTCCCGAATTCACGTGGGAGGTTGAATCCACGATGAAAGAAAAATACCCTTATTTATTTCAGTAAATCTCGGGTCGAGATTTATTTTAAGGGGGTGAGGATGTAACACCTCGAAATTTTGTGTCCAATAATGTATTGACACGTGTCGTAGGTTTACACGTGGTATTAAATACTAAATAAGGGACTAAAGTTGACAAACCTTGAAAGTATGTAAATTCGAGGGTTAAAAATGTCAACGAGGGGTAAATATACTGTATAGTAACCCTAATTGATGCTCGTACCTTCAAACGAATGAATCATGGATCGTACGGAGCGAAATGCGGAAGAAAGTGAGAGATTACAAACTACAGGGGTTAAATGTGTCAACATGTTTAATTTATACCTCTGAGTGACCCTTTGACGAACCCGAGACTTTGTAACAGTAAAATACGCTCACTAGAATATACGATATAAATTTCGCGAAGTTCCGTTTTAAAACGAGAAAGTTATGATCAAATTCGTATGCGAGAGGTTAAAAGCGTCAACAATAAAAGTTAAGGCTTTTCGGATAATAATTAAACTAACCGGGGACTTAACGGCACGGGTAAAAGTCACGAGGCCCTTATTCGTAAATAATCGAGGCCCAAATCGCAAAGTTACCCCTTCGAAACCGAAAGGTCAGGTCAATGATTACAAAAGATTTGAAAATCTTGATTTACAGGCCTCAGGCGGGCCGCATTAGAGAAACAAGCAAGCTAATGCGGGCCGCGAGCCTTATGAAGATACGGTTCCTGACATTAGGATTCAGGCGGCCCGCGTCCAAGACGCCTGATCCTTAATGCGGGCCGCGTGAAAGTCCCAGATGCAGTAAACATGGGCAGATTCACTGTTTGAGCTTGTAATCGATCTTGGATGCATTAATTGAAGCATGGGCGCCCCCTACATGTCCCCTAGCACTCAGGGACACCTGCTGATCATCCATGAGCAATCATAGGTTGAGTTGTAATGATCTTGAGCTCCATTTTTCACTATAAAAGGCAAGGTAGTGCACTATAGTTCAACACACCTCAAACCTGCTTTCTTGATCATCTCTGGAGCTCTAAAGCATTCTTCTAACATCTCTAGTCGTGCACCAAGCTTCTGTAAGTTTGCCTAACCCTTTGTGGCTTAGTTTTCCATAGTTTTAACTTAAAAGTCAATCCGTCGTAATTAACGATTGACTTTACGATAAATCACAAATGGTCCAGTGGTTTGTCGAATCAAAGATAGTTGTATGTTGGTAATCATGTGGGCTTTAAACCCCTAAAAGGGCACCCTCTGATTCCCACTCTAACTAGTCCGAATGTCGAGTCAAACGTGCTTAGAAAAGTCAACAAAATGCTATTTTGCGAAATTATGCATAATCAGTAATGTAGATGGCGTGTAACCTGTTTTAACATTCATAAAACATGATAATAAGTATATTAACTAGTCCAAGCTTGTTTGATCCGACCATTTACTGTTTTGACCCGGTTCGGAGCCGAAAGTCGCAAAACTTTGACTTTTGCTTTGACTTCAGTTCTGACCCGTTAAAGTATGATTTAGATATGCCTTAGGACTCTCTTAGGACCAGGTTACATAATGGTATAACCCTCTGTGACCGGTTCATTGTTTGTCCGAGTCTTTTACACCTTTCCATTAAATGCTTAAAAGTCGACCGTAACGCCCTTTTTAATTTAAAACGAGAATTTCGGACATGTGAAAGGACCATAACCTTAGTTACTGATTTCTAAGCATGTCCCTAAAATTTCACGTCGATCCGAGGTCCAGAATAGGAGTTATGCTAAATAGCGCAATTTCGGAAACTTTA
The DNA here is from genome assembly GCF_002127325.2 of Helianthus annuus. Taxonomy (NCBI): domain Eukaryota; kingdom Viridiplantae; phylum Streptophyta; class Magnoliopsida; order Asterales; family Asteraceae; genus Helianthus; species Helianthus annuus. The sequence continues at coordinate 39,241,402 of NC_035447.2, read as the reverse complement.
GTAATTAAAGGGCGCAATTAGCATAACGCCTATCTAAACCCAGATCTCGACACCAAACCTTTTACACACTGATGTAAAATAATATTTTGGGATTTCTAAAGATTTTTAAGTACTTTTAGCCTGCTCATAACCTACGGTTATGGCATCGGTTCGGTAATTACCGAATATACCTTTTTCGGACATAACTTGAGTTCTACAAGGTCTTTTGACCCGATTCCAGTTGCTACTGATTTTAAATAATAAATAGAGTATTTTGAACTTTATAAACTGTTCGGAAAACTCAGATTTCCTGTAGAACTCAGAAACCTCTTTTATAATCTTTAAAATGACCGAAATACCCCTACGGGGCATAAAATGGATTTAAACTCGTTACGGGCATTATGGAAGGTATCCTACTGATACCACAACCTCTTTAAAGCATATTGACTTAGGAAACCTGTGTAGGACTCTTACGGTTACCCGTTACGCCTTTTGCGCGCACGGTTCGGTTTATGTAACTAGTTTACATAAACTAGCCGAAACGGGTCAAACCTTATTGTTTTGACCCCAAAATCCAGAGTGTGGTTATTATACGCATTTAAAACAAGTCTTCAAACTTGTTGGGTCCAAATCACATTCCATTCCCGGTTTTCGCCTTTCACGCGATTAAACCGTAATTATCCTTTGAAACTGACCGGTCTAAGCTACGGCTAAATTAAAGACCCGTTAGGATTCTAATAGGTTATTTTAAACCTTCGTTCCAGAATAGGAGACCAGTAAAAGATATTTGCAATTTATTCGATTAAGGATTTATACTTGCAAAGGTAAATACTTTTAACTTATTTTCCGTTATACGGGCTTGGGTTACGGTATATAAAATACCGCTTGATCTAGCATCAAATCTTCCATCGTTTGGTGGTTAATTGAATAATTTGATCGGATCATTTAAACAGTTTTGTTTACTTAAAAGCCTTTGGGGGGTTAATGACCATGTCCCGGATATCCCTGGCAGCATTTTACGAAATGGCCACGACCTAAGCGCGGAGTGTAGGCGTACACTCGTCAGTGCATAAATAGTTGATGTGGTGTGTCTATTGATCTTTAACTCGGTACGTCCGGGCTACTGAACGCATAAGGAACATGTAATTCGTTCACAAGATTATAAATTTAAATAATTCTCCCGAGTTATAAAAGAGTTTGTGCCTTGTGTATTCAAATCAATTTTAATAAATATTTTTTCAAAAGTGTCGGTTGAATGTATTACCAGTGTAAACTGACGTATTTTCCCAAAAAGATTAAATGCAGGTACTAAGCGTAATTGGCTGGATAATTCTCCTTAGCATCAATAAAGAGTCTCGCAAGCTTAAGATGCCTACGTCTGTTAAACAATACTTATATTTTTATTTGATCCCCTGTGGATACTTTTCGACTATTCGTAATACATTGATATTTCAAGCAATGGTTGAAATATAATTATCTTTATGCTTCCGCTGTGCATTCATATATTGTGTGGTTTGACTATATTGTTGCCAACTACGTCACGGTAATCCCCCACCGGGTCCACCGGTGAGACACGTGGAAATCGGGGTGTGACATAAAATAGTAGATTTTAGTTATGCATTTTTAATGACGTTTCACATAGTTTTATTAATTATATAAAATTTGTTTGATAATGTTTTTTATATGACCGACCTAATCTAGCCCCTTCAATTAACAGGTTTACAATCATTATTAAATTTGAGGGTTGCTGAATACACTTTTTTTTTTTTTCAATTTTTACTGGTTGTACTCCCTCCTTAAACTTTTTAGAAAAATACAATTAAACCTTTATCTTTTTATCTTGTATTTTTTTTAATATGCATCTACTTTATGTATTTAAACAAATCATAAAAGAAAATAACTAAATAATATAAATAAAACTTATTGAGATTGAATCTGTGTCAATTATTTATGTTTAAAACATTTACGTAAGTTTTTACGATTAAAAAAATAGTAAGGTAAATTTTTATAGTTAAAAAAAGATAGTTAAGTAAGCTTTTTAACATTTAAAAAAATTGAGTAAATTATAACCGAGTCTTACAAAATTTTAAGCATTTCAAATAAATATATTAAATTATATAACCAAGTCTTATCCAAAGATTATACAGACCGAATGAGTATGAATTAGTTATGTATAAAACCAAAAATAAGGATTTTTGTTCGGGTGAAATTTGACAACTTTAAAACTATTAATTTTAGAAAGGAGGTGTGAAAACTAAAAAACGAGGTGCATTTAACCTACCATTTAAATTTTCACATCTTTCCTCACTAATTACCATATCATTTCCAATCCCACATAATTCCCTTGCAAAAAGGTTTTCGTTGCTGAACGTAATTCGGGAGAGCGACTCTGCATAACCGGAGTTAAGAACCAGAAGATAGAACGGAAAACAGGAGAAGAACACGCTAACAAAATCAACAATGGCTCATGATCGTTTCCATTTTTTAATATTCTGATCAATGAAAAACATGTGTCGCTGTTTTTTTGGATTTCTCGAGTTTATTATTAGTTTTTTTTTCGGTTGATATTGCGAGTAACAGTATTATAATGAACCAAAGCAAAACAAGTTCCCGCCGCAACGCTCACTCACATCAATCTATTTAATTTAACTTAGAACTTCCTGCCTGAATTTGGTGAGTTAAGACGCTGCATCGTTCGTGCATAATTCAATGTTTTTACGTATATTTTTGGTTTAGTTTAACGGTACCCTTCAGGATTTTTAGATGTAGTTATCTTTTATACAATAATGTTTTATGTCTAGGTCTGAATTGGCGAGTTAACATGTCGTAACGCACATACGTATTTTGTTCAGTTTGATGGTCCCGCCGCAACACACTGATGCTAAAAACTTGTACCAATATATATATAGTAACATCTCTGAGTTAACGTTCAAATCACTTTTTAATCACCAATTTCTTGATCAGGCCATTTAAAATTATCTATTTATTTATAAACACCATATCCTTAACAATAAACAAATAAAATTTGGTGTCAAAAAAAGGATAACTATGTCATCCCATATGTGTTAGTAACGTGTGTCCATATTTATGTGGTGGTATAGGTTATTTTAGAAACAATATGGACACATCATTACTTGTTCATACGATTATGGTTCACCTACTTAGACATCCTTTATTTGTTTATACTTTGATTTATTTCTTTCACAAAAAATACATGGACAAGTGTTCCGTTGCTAACGAAATCAACAATGACTCATGATCGTTTCCGTTTTATAATATTTTGGCTAATGTAAAACACATGTTGAGGGTTTTTTTTTTTTTTTTTTTTTTTTTTTTTTTTTTTTTTCCAGTTGATTTAGCGAGTGACAATATTATAACAAACCAAAGTAAAACGAGTTCCCGTTGCAGCACACGGGGACATCCATCTATCTAAAAAACATTGGTCATGGCTAGATTTACAAAAATGAAACCCGTAGGAATTCCATCAGAAATTGCCGACACTTTTCCTACGCATAACGATTCCTACGAATTTCCGACTAATGGTTAAAATGAAAACGGATTTCGTCGGAGATTTGTCGGAATTTTCCGACACTTCTCCTATGCAAACCAATTTGTTGTTGTTTGTCACAAAACTAAGACCCTTTCTTATACGTCGAAATTTCGTAGGAAATCTGTAGGCATTTTCGTTCGTAGGAAATTTTGGTAGGTATAATAGCAGTTTTCTAGTAGTGGAAAACCCGTAGAGAATAACTTTAAAAATAGTAGATTTTAGCTATGCATTTTTGCAATGACGTAGTTTTGTTATTTATATAAAATTTATTTGATTATTTTTTGTATATGACCGACCTAATCTGACCTGACCCTATCCGAACCGGATTGGAAAAAATATTTTATAGCGATAGAAAAACGACCAAAAAGTTTGATAAGATTTTCTGGGTGCATGACTGATGCTATATATATTCCAACCCTAATCTTTACTCCAATCACCGATTTCTAGAGCTTAAAGCCATGGCTGCTCCGAAGGTGAGCTTAACAAACACTTGATTATTCGTCTTTTGTTGGTTCTTAATCATGAATGTTTTTTTGTAATTTAAAGCCATGGTTTGATTTTACTCTAAGCAGAAGCATGTGCAAGTTGGACCATGGGGCGGTACTGGAGGATCTTACAGTTATGAATTCAAACCGGACGCTAAGATCACCAATATCTATATAAAAACCGGAGGCCAGGGCGGCTGCATCGACTCCATCAGGTTTGGGTACTTCCCCACAGGTTCTAGTCAAGAATCCCAATCACCAAAGTACGGAGGTGAAGGTGGTCACCTTTCTGAAACGGTACTTATATATTACCATTTGAGTTGTTATAATTTATGTATGTGCCAACACTACAGAACTAATATAACCAAATATTACCATTTGAGTTGTTATAATTTCAACTTCTGGTTTACTTAATTAATTAATATATGGTCTTGTTTGGAGCAAGCAGATGTACATTGAAGCAGACGAGGAGCTCGTTGAATTGAGTGGAACAATCGGGAGTTACAATAATTATACGGTGATCACGTCGTTGTGTTTCAGAACGAACAGGAAAAGTTGCAGTTTTGGTTCGGAGAGTGGCACAAAATTCTCTTTGCCAGTGAAAAATACAGACACAAAGTTTGTAGGGTTCCATGGGACATATGGAGGTTATCTTGACTCAATTGGTGCCATCCTTGAGCCCAAGTGATACGTATATGCTGCATCATGTGTTGTTATATATGGATAATAAACACGTACTTTGTGGAATAAGAAGCTTCAGCTTCATATGCACGTACTCCATCATGTTGTAGTAATGGTAAACCATGCTTTGTATTCCTTATGATATATGTGTGTGTACTATATATTGTATTCCTTATGATTACACGTGTGTGTACTACATTTATGATATATGTGTGTACTATATATTGGTCTCTTTGGCTTAGTGTTATATTGTTTTTGGTGTTTTCGTTTTGATGTTAGAAAATTGTTATGATGTTTAAATTCTGGAGGTGATTTTTGTAGACCAAGGCAATATTGTTATGGTGTTTTTGTTCGTTAAGGAAATAAATGTGTCTACGAACAGTTCATGAACACTTACCGAACGAAGTTCGTGTTCTTTCCTTAAGGAAATGAACGTGTTCACGAACACAAACACAAATAAATTCAGAGAACGCAATGAAGTCTAAAGGTGGATGACGGATAGAGCAAAGCTAGAACTTGAAGCCCTAATCGTTGAACGGAGGTCGATGCTATTTGTTGATGTAAATAATTATAAAGGAAATGGGAACAACGCATAAAGAAGATGGAAATAGGGTTTTCTGGTTTAATTGTAGGGTAATAAAATAAATAAAATTATAAAAACTTTAGATAAAATATATAAAAGTACAAATACCTTTAACTAAAAACACAAACAAACGAATATGAACGGACATAAATGAACGCAAATGAACGATTGTTCACAAACACGTTACCAAACGTTCATGAACAAACAATAAAACGAACGAGACCTGTGCTCATGTTCGCTTATTTAACTAATCGAACAAAATTTCTATTTCATGTCCGTTCATTTATTAAACGAACGAATGTAAACGAACTTCCCTTCAAACGGTTCACGAACTGTTCGCTGAACATTCGGTTTGTTTACAGCCCTCCTAGGAACCGATTCAAAGAAAGAAGAAGCATGGTATGAGATAGGCAGTGGAAGAATTTCGGTAGAAAATTACATAACTCGATGGATGATGGTATGAGATAGGCAGTGGAAGAATTTCGGTAGAAAATTACATGACTCGATGGATGCAGGTAGAGCCCTCCAACTCAAGCACGAAGTCAACGTTGAGTCACAGAGTTTATACTTATTATCTGCTATAAAGAACCAAAGGATTAGCTCACTCCAATAGTCAATACTACCCCACCAGCCATATGGACCCAAAGAAGAAGCGCTCTCTCGCGGATGACACCTACCAATTGCCCAAAGCATTCAAACCAACCTTTGTGATGTCACTGAACGAAAGTTTTATTTTAAGGGAGTGATCAAGAACAAAACAAACCCAATTCCCTAAACATTGGCTAATCCTTATCCTTAAAGATTATCTGGAAAGGGCTCCGTAACATCTATCTCAAAAGAAGGAAAAAATGGCAAGCAGCAAATCTACATCGATTTCAGGAAGTGTGCCTGAGCACTGACCTCTGAAAATAGACTCAATTTTCTAGCTCATCGGAAGGGCATTGAAATCCGTCAAAATCGAGCTAAAGCTATACAGGAAGCTGAAGCCCCAACAACAAACAACAAATAAGGAGTTGAAGAGATTGTTAGGGAATGTCCATTTCCTTCTTCGGGATCATATCCAGAATACCCGAGGTCGGGATTTAAGCAAGACAAATGTCTATACCGTACCGGTAACATGACAAACCGAATTGATTTTGACTGAACATCGGCATTGGTATTAGTATAATCAAAACCGGCACCGGTATTCTTTATTATGGTTTACGCTCGATGTAAAACACGTCTTGATATCCTTTTGGGCAGATATCGACTTAATGATTTTCGTTTTTATGGTTCTCTTTCGGTTGTGATACGTAACGAACCGAATCAACAACAACTGAATTTCTGCCACAAAACATGGTGGAATTCCACTAGTTTATACTACATAAAAATAACAAAACTTTATGAAGAATAAATAATCTAACAATAGTTAACAGTCCAAAACATAAATATTCATATCTACATCTAAGTTTTCAAATATTTTATTCGAAATTAGAATCAAAGTATCAAACACAAACATATAACTCTGATGATCAATAGTACACAGAGGCTCTGATGAATGAATGGTACGCAGCTGCTCTGATGAATGAATGGTACGCAGCTGCAGCGGCGGAACTACAGGGGGGTCAGGAGGGTCCGTTGACCCTCCGGCCACCCTCCGATAGATGGAACTTCATACTGAACCTAGATCTAAAGGTGACGTTTTTTGAAACATTGACCCTTCAATTGTCGCTTTAGTTGAAAGATAAATAGAAGAGAAGAAGTACGGTGGCCGTTATGTTTTTTCTCCAGCGAGTTGCAGCGGTTGTTCAACAAACGGCGTTGTTAGCTTTTGAAGAAGACGATAAGCACTAAACAAAAAGAAAAGTGCAGCCGTAATTGAAATTTCTATTAGACCATGTGTAGTGGTTAAGAAAAATAATGCCCCCACAATGGGGCATTATCCGACACGTGGCAGTCCAGTCAGCATGGGGCGTTATTGCAAAAGTGGCACAATGGGAATAATGACTGATAATGCCCCTTCCAATTATCAAAAAAAAAAAAAAAAAAAAAAAAACCAAACTATTCTCTCATTGGTGGGGTAGAGAGAAAGCTGGCTGCTCCTTCGCAAAAGTGGCATGCATTAATTAACTTGTCAGACATGTGGGGGTTAAGCTCATCTCTCATTGGTGGGTCAAATATATAATAAGCGTTTTATTTAAAACGCCAAACAATTTTTTTTTCAAAAACCACGCCGAATAACGCCCGGTGTAATGGGTCTCCGGCGTTTTCGGGCGTTTTTTTTTTCAATTTTTTTTAAAAACCATGCCCCACTACGGGTGGACTTAATGGGTTTTTTACATTTTAGTACGTGGCCCAATTGAAAACCTGATATACAAAACCATTAGAGTAAACTGCCATTTTAGTCCCTGTGGTTTGGTCACTTTTGCCACTTTAGTCCAAAACTCAAACTTTTTGCATCTGGGTCCCTGTGATTTCAGTTTTATTGCCATTTTGGTCCAAAAATGAAATCAGGTCATATTTGTCTTATAAAATCCTGCTATTTTGTCCTTTTCCGCAGGGGCAAAATGATTAGTTTTTTTTTTTATAAATAAATACCATATTTTATAAGACAAATATGACCTGATTTGCCCATGAGGAAAATGACAAAATTGCAGCATTTTTTAAGAAAGATATGACCTGATTTCATTTTTGGACAAAAATGGCACACTAGTGCAAAAAAGACAAGCTAATATGACGTTATTACAACCAAATATGACGGTTTAGGAAGCGCCATAAAACATAGCGTCATTTTTTATCATTGACCTTTTAAGACGGTTACATCCGTCATTTTTAATCCTAATAAGACGGTTCTGTGGTGTAGCTAAGATCGTCATTTTCAAGCCTAATAAGGCGGTTTTGGTGTAGCTAATATGACGGTTTTATTATTTAGATGTGTTGCCTAATAAGACGGTTGCTGTCAAACATATATTTCACCAAATCCATTAATTTGATTAATTCACCATTTAATTAAATTCAATTCATTTTATTCGGAATCGTATAAAAAATAATAAATAAAAGCAATATAACAAACAATGAACCATGTTATAAATAGCTAAAGCATCCATGTTGACCCATTAGTCTAAAAGATTCAATTTAATATAGAAAAAACATCCTATCATAGTATCATTCAGTTTAGCACAAATAAAAACAACCATCCAAAAAACTCCTTGACTTTGTGCAACCTCCTTTATCCACCCCAATAACCACAAAGCTCTCAACAGCACTCACTTGGCTTGAATTCCTTTGCCACTGATCAAAACACATAGAAAAATGTCTATTAGCTACCATTAAAAATTAAAATCAAGCAAGATCCCCTTGTTGGAATCAGGAGGAAATTGAAATGCATAAGTCATGCCAACTAGAGTCTAACATTGATGCAAAGCCCTTTGGCGCTCCTAAGAACCCCTAATAATATATACGATCTATGTTGTCAAAAGTCCTTTGGCATGCCTAGGCCCTTGGGTCAAATGAGCGAACAAGTCAAAGTGACTTAACCATCCGTGTAATAACTGATAAAATATTAAATATAACGATTGTGTTCCAAGGCTCACTCGAGTGTCAACAAATATTTATAAAAATGAAAAATAATTTATTATATAAGAGTAGCATACTATACTTACCTCCATTCATCCTTGTCGTCCTTCCAGCCACCAAAACTGAAATAAACGCCTTTAAAGTACACTCTACAAACTCATCAATTTCACTTTGACGAACCATTAAGGTTTTATTTCCCAGCTAAAATATAAAGATAGATAAAAATTAGATTACAATTTAGTATACATTGTAGTTAAACAAACCATTGACCGACTCAGTAAGTTTACCAAAAGGAACATGCTTGGTTGTATTCTGAGAAAAATGTTAATCAGCGAGCTACATTAACCAATAACGACACTATTAGTAAACACACACACACACAATTATATGCAAATAATGTGTTTACCAATCAATTAAAAGCCTCCTCCTCTTGTAATGCATATGAGTATATTTGATACCCGATTCTTTCATCTGGAATCGTTTGTTATTGGTGAGCAGATGCTGTCTCAAACTACATTAGCAAAACAGATTGTTTTTTATAAAAATAATGATATACACTGAAAACGACTTGCAGTCTATAAAGGGTACTCATAGAATGGTGAGATGGTTCTACACTTTGAGAAGAATCTTTGTTTAAACTCTGTAGGTTGAAAAAAAATATTAGTATATTAATAAATGATATAAATATACAATTATTATTTATATAAGTATACCTTTATTGATTCAACAGACCAGTAAATAAAGCATTCTTTTGCATCTTCCAAACAGTCTACTACATGACTCAGGCAAGAGACGGTTTAATCCGCAACCTTCTTCAGCTCTATCTACTTGAACTTTGACAAAACCATCTATCATCAGGCAATTATGCATAATCGTCTCAGTAGTAGGATAAACACGGCCTGTACCCCTAACCGTAGGAGCGCCTTGGCCATCAGGACATAGAAGTTCCCATCTTTGAATAAACTACAAACGGTATTTTTTAGTTAATATATTTTTAAAAATAATAAACAAACTTTGGCAGTATGTTACCAAGATTTCTGGTAGTTCGTTGTACAAACTATCGAATGCACCAGGGCTTTCCCCAACGTTGTCTGAGTCTCTACAACCTCGCTCTTCTTTCTCTTTGTTTTTAATTCCAAAAACAAGCATTTTGTAAGACCAATCACATCTGAGAATAAGTGTGTACGTCCCCATGCTGGCGTCCCTTCCTAGTTACCTCTGTAACAGCATCCTTAGTAGAAGCATAAGCATACGACATGGAGAATGCTTCACCAAATGTGTGGCATTGGATTTAAAAAATACCTTATACTGCAGCTCTTTACTATATGGAATCTATGTTTTACGATAACAGTTGACAAGAAAAAAGATATTTTTTTATAAATTTCAAATCGGGGCAAATTACATAAGGATAGCAGGTAGACGGGCATTCGGGCAACAAACTGCGCCGCCATCCCCTTCTGAATAGAAAACCCTAATCTACTAAAAACAAAGCCTCGCCCCTGATGGGTCGAAAAAGTCGCTATGAACCATACACTGAACTCTAGCCAAGAACCGAACCGCCTCTGGCGCCAAGGAGCCGAACGTGTCAAACGCCAGGGAGGTAAATGCATGCTGATTATTCTCACAAGCTTTCGCGTGTTTTTCCACATAATTATAGTAAGAAGCCTAACTGTTCCAAATTATATTTATCTTGCTCTATAGTATGAGTACTCTACCAGACTCAAATCGTTTTGTTTATAAACTAGTGGTGAATATTATATGTCAAATTGGTATGATCCTGTTGAATCATCAGTTTTCATTTGGCAAAACATCAAACACCTGGCATGCATTAAGCTTATGTCATTAAAGAATCCATTTTGCCCAAATAATATAAAGTTAGTTGCAAAAGTTATGTGAATAATATGTAACTCAATCAAATAATCATCAGTTTATATATCTCTTTCTTAAAAATCAATCGAAATTCCTAATTTCATTACAAAATTAAGCTTTTTGCCCTCCTAACTGCAAGGTACCAATAGAGAGTTGAAAAACTAGCCTTAATGTAAACATTATTGACAGTGACACCAACCGATCTAAACATAACAAGTAGTCAAAACCCGGAAATTGACATACCATACTTGATTAGAAAGCAATCCGAGATAACCTTCAGAAAAAAGACGCACTTACGATTTCTGAATCAACTTGTCGTTTACATCCATCATAGATCTCTAAATCATCTGTGTATTTGACCTCTAAATAGTTTCCATCAACGATCGCCATCTTCATCATCAATGTGTGATAAAAAGCTTGTAATGGGTTATGGCGTAGAAAAGGTTTGGTTTTAATATGATATTGTTATTTTTTGTAGAAACCTACAAAATTAGGAGGGAAATGAAATTTGGTGTTGCAAGTTTTAAATTTGGGGATAGGTTTAGGCGGAAGAAATTCTGAGGGTTTGGGAGGGAACTAAAACCATTGTTAATTTGTTACTTGCTAGTATTTCAACTTTTAACAACTTATAATATATTTATAAAATAACATGTATAAAGATCAATACAAATGAGTCATGACATAATAACATGAGAAGTGAAACAATATAGGGATGAGTTCGGTATCGAACCGGTAACAAAAATCCTTAAAAGTGGGTACCGGTATCGGTACCGAATAAGATATTCCGTGTTAGGGATATTATAGAATGCACGCTAGCGAGTCACATCTTGGAAACGACATCACGGAGTCGTATTTAGCTAGCTTTGCACAAGAAAATCAAGGTGAGTTCATAACCTCACCTTTTTATAGTTTTACATTGTTATAAATGTTTTTCGGGGTGGAAAGACATGCAAGTTTTGCAAAGCATACAAGGTTTTCGATAAACATAAATTATGTATTTCTAAAGCATGTTACAAACAAGTTTTAACTATCACAAATGGTTGTGAATTTCAATAGACGCAAATGGTTTACGACAAGTTTATGTTAACTATACCGGTTTTTCACACAAGCGTATTTTCGAAACGTGATTGCAAACTATTTCTTTTGTCTTCAAAAAGTATAAAAAACGTACCCGATGTTTGCAAACCCTTGCACATTACATCACTTGAACCTAACTTAGTTTTCATTGTTAAATAAGTGGACCCCACATGAGGGCAAATTAGTCTTTCACCCAGATTGTAGATAGGGAGTTTGTAGAGAGAGAAAAAGAGACACTTTGGAGAGAGAGAGTGTTTGTGAGTTTTATTTATGTTTATTTACTAAAATGTATACCGCAAAATAACCAAAATATCCTCATGCGGGGTCCACTTGGTCAGATTTAACCATGAAAACGAACTAAGTCAAGGGTTTCAAACATCGAGTACGTTTTTTATACCTTTTGAAGACAAACAACATAGTTTGCAATCTGGTGTAAACATAAAGGACGATTTTTGTAATTTACTCTGATTTAAATTAAACTAAAAACATATAATTATGATAACCTTACCTTGTTGAAGATCCATATAATATAATACCGAACGAAGAATATTGTTGTAGGTGAATGATGACCATGAACTATGTTGTTGTGAAAGAATATTAAGCAATATTAAGGGTGCAAATGAGTCGAGCCGAGCCTGAGCTTGATCAGGCTCGAGCTCGAGCTCGATTAACTTATGTGAGCTCGGGCTTGAGCTTGGCTCGATTCGAGCTTTGTTTTCAAGGCTCGAGCTCGGCTCGTTTGTAATTTCTCAAGCTCGAGCTCGGCTCGTTTATTATCTATTAAATAATATATTAAATAAAAATAATATAAATAATAGACTTTTTAGGCTCGCGAGCTCGATAAGTGAAGCTCGGGCTCGGGCTTGTTTACTAAATAAGCTTATTTTTAGGTTCGAGTTCGGCTTGTAAACACGTTTGAATAAGCTCGGCTCGACACGGCTCGTTTACACTAAGGCTCGATAAGGCTCGACGAGCCTAACGAGCTTCACATGCGAGGCTCGAGCTCGGGCTCGATAAGCAAACGAGCTTTATTTTAGGCTCAAGCTCAGCTCGGGCTCGATAAGGCTTGGCTCGTTTCGAGCTTTTTCTCGAGCCGGTCTCGAGTAGCTCGTGAGCCGCTCGGCTCGTTTGCACCCCTAAGCGATATGAACATATAAGCTTGTTAGCTTGTTACGAAACATTTTGTTTATTCAAAAAACATCTTATATTATATTGTAATTTCAAAAGTTTTCTTGTACTAAACTAAGATATATATGATATATGTGTTTAAATTTAAAAAAAAATATCAGATATATTGATACATTGTTATCCCTAACAAACATAATTATTTACAGATTCAAGTTACTCATTACATGCTAACATATCATATTAATAAACTAATATTTTTTTTTGAACGGTTAATTTCTTTAATCACCTGTCAATTTGAACTCAAAAACTTCCCTTTCACAACCTAGGTGTTTCAGCCTTTGCCTTTGCCAATGGATCACCACTCATTAGACATTAATAAACCAATATAGATTACAAATTAGAAATTATTTGATTTAGTTTCAAAAATATATATCCTAGGTAAAAAAAATCAAAATAAGAATTAATGAAAAAAGGTGGTTTTAACTTTTAATTAAAGCCCCATAAAAAGTGCTTGTAATTTGTGGGATACTTAAAAAGACGGTTGAATTTTTACCAAAAAAGAAAAAAGACGGTTGAATTTTTGACCAAAAAAGACGGTTTTATATAATACAACGTTTTAATACATTTTATTTTTTTAATTTGGAAAACAAAAATATGAAATATGACGGTCCTCATACAAAGTGACATAAAAGCATTTTAGGAACCGTCTCTTTTGAATATTTTTGTACTAGTGGCAATAAAACTGAAACCACAGGGACCCAGATGCAAAAGGTTTAAGTTTTGGACTAAAATGGCAAAAGTGACCAAATCTCAGGGACCAAAATGGCGGTTTACTCAAACCATTATTTTTTGAATTTCTTTTGAAACAACATTATTTATTGAAATGCTTTTCTTTTTTGGCTTAACATTAGCGATTTTCGAACTTTTAATTATTTATTTATTAATTTCTTTCAGTCAACATTAAAAATATATAATTTTTTTTTTTGTATATAATACATAATTATTTTAATGTAGAGAACTATTTTTTATAATAAACTTTCATAAAAAATAGCCTCAAAAACATATATTAATGGGTACAAAAGTGTAATTTACTGTTAGCAACATAATATCGTTATAGTGGTCGTAGTGCATCCATTAAAGAAAAAGTAAATAGTTACAGTATTGTGTATATAACATTTACATTGCGACCCCCCAATCATAAAGGTCTGGTTCTGCCACTGCGCAGCGCCCTGATGAATGGATGGTACAATGCTCTAGGTTGAAAGTTAAGTGCGGGAGGTTAATCCTCAATGTGTTGGACCGATTAAAAAAAAATAAATAGTAGGCTGGTACCAGTTTAACGGTACATACTGGTTTTTACCAAATTACCAGTGGTTCGAACCGTTCGCCGTTCCTTCAAAATACCAGATTGAATCGTGCCGGCCAACACCCCGGCAACCCGTGCCGGCCAACACCCCGGCAACCGGTATATACCGGTTTTTAAAACCTTGTACACAAATGTTCGGTTTGTGAACTAACATTAATTGTGGTACATACAAAGTAGATATTTAATATTTTTATAGATCAACTGAATCTTTAATCGACAATACATCAAAAGTGTTGTGTTAAAACATTATTAATTGAGTCTTTTTTCCACAGATGATTTTAGGGTCAAAATGAGAGTTTTCTAGTTGATTTTAGCAAGTAAAACTAAAGAATAAAAAAACCATCATTAAAAAAATTAAGCTAATCCTGGAATTTGGTTGAATTCGTGCACGCCTGCACGTCCCGCGAACACGAATGCAGCTCCGAAAACCCAAGCCTGCGTGAGACATTTTTTGCACTCGGGACTCATAACTGTAACTGTTATTTATTTTAATGATCATTATTCTTGTTTTAATTTGCTGCATTGATGATCAGAAATCAGTTATGGTTTTATGGCTATAAAACCAAACCAAATGAATCAATTCAGCTGCAACATCTCCGGTTTCATTTCAGGCAAGTGATCAAGTCCGGTAATACGTTGCTGCTGCTTCGAACCGGCTTACCCTGGGAACAGACCACGAATCTGGTTAAAGGAATTGTGTCAAACACAAACCCGGTTCACTATTTTTCAGATTCTCTTTCGTGTTCAAATTACTAACACAAATTTCAACACAAACATAAAGTTTATCTATTCAATTAGAAAGCCATTTAAAGCACAAACACTGGAAGCACACAAGTGTCTCAAACAAAGTAAACAAGACAAAACATGTTCTTAACTTGACTAATCCATTCATAACAACACATTTAATCTCGGTTCTTCAACTTCTCCACCCTACTATTCAACTGTTCCATCTTAACAACCAAGTGAGTCACCAAACACAACAAACAATAAAACACCAACGCCATAACTATCAACAACATGTTACGCTGGCTCTTCATTATGGATTTCTGGTGACGCAGGTACTCCGTTGGGGTACACGAATCGGCCGACTTGCAAGTCGGCCGATTCTCATACTTCCAGTAGATATCCAAGGACAGAAAGAGGCAAAACGGGACGATGGACAGCAAAGGTTTGAGGATGTTAAGGATGACAGAAACTAAACCCTTTCGAAGCGGGCCCAGGCCCGGAAGGGTTAGTAAGAGGACCATGGCCGCTTCGGCCGCCGCAGTGTAACCCAAGACGGCCCATTGTAACGCCATTGTTACCGGAGTGATTGGAGTATTGAGAAGATGATGTTAGGAAGGAAGAAACCCTAGATTTGGTGTTGATAACGACAAGAGTGAGATTGTGGGAGTCAGGAAATCGAGTTTCTAGTGGAGGGGGTTTGACGGTGATGGGACACCTGTGGACACGTGGTAGCTCAGTAGAGAAGTAAGGAGGAATAGATAAATATTAAAAGAGTAAATTGATATGACTGAATAAGAATGAAATGGTCACTTGTTATTGTAACCGAAAAAGATCGACATGTTTAGAGTCGTTCGAATAAAACCTTTATCGAATCGTAGATAAGTTTACGCACTTCGCAACGATATATTCCAAACTAGTTTATAGTCCCGTGTAGTATACGGGATAATGCATTATAAAATATTTACAATAAAAAATTACAAATTAATGTTACACTTACAAATCTTGAATAACTTTTTTATAGACAACATTACATGTCCTACTTGAAAGATTATCATTTTTATTAATAATTAATAGTTTAAGTCTATCTCTACTTTTGATTATGGAAAAAACCATGTACAGTCTATGTGAAAACACTGGTTGTTTTAAAAACAAACCAACTCTCAATAGCAAATGTCCTTCAACGAGTTGACGTTTACCCGCGCAATGCGGTGGGAAGTTAGTTATGAATGTGTTTAGTATTACTATATAAGATGTAAAAATTCTCAAGTTTATGACAAAAAAGTCTTCATTTTGCACATCCACCCTACAGCAAACACCACACTAATACATTTTACTTTGATCTCTTCATTTTGATTTGCGCCAAAACATGTTGGTATTTGCCACATTTGTCACAATCAAAGATCAACATCATAAGGTTTAATCTGTAAACAGGCTCGTCAATGCATTAGAGTGTATTGCAATGTTAAAAAATTGCATCAAGAAAAATTAACAGATACAATTTATGTGTCTTTGATCACAATGATTTGTTTTAAAAAAACAAAGTTCTTATCAAAGCCTTTTTATCAATTTTTTTAAGTACATTCTGCTTATTAAAAATGCTTGGGTGTAACAATTCTGATACATTTATGAATTATATACTTGACATATTGTTTTTAAATGACAAAAAGATACTTTAAAAAAACACTTTTAATTGAATATTGAATAATTCGATAACAAAATATTTAACTTCCACACAGTTTAAAATTCAAATAAGATTAAGGTTTAACTTGTAATTCTACCAAAGATTAAGGTTTAACTTGTAGTTCTACCATAACGATTAAGATAATATTTCTTTTGTAATATCCCTATGATAACCACTGCTATTTCCCTTTTCGCAGCTTCTCCTTCATTCATTTTTCATTCACTTTTATATGTTTCTTCTCCAAAAGTTTCATACCTTCCAAACAAAAAAAATACACATCAAGCCACTTTAATTTGTTTTAAGTAAAAACCAACAAACACCAAGAAAATCATAAGAGAAAGGATGCTAAGAAATAGGAAAGTGGCCTAACCTTGCTCTTAAAAAACTGGGTTTTGTATTTATTATATTAGGCTTAAAGTGACGGGTTTCTTGTGCACAGTGGCGTACCCAGAAATTATTTGCTAGGGGTGCGGATGAGATATTCAATCATATTTTCAAGGGGTGCGGTCGGGTTTTTTGCCTAAAATATACACTAAATTTTTTTTCCAAGCGGTGCGGCCGCCCACCCTGGCCAAAGGGTAGGTCCGCCCCTGCTTGTACAAACCATGGCATGGCTATGAATACGCCCCAGCATAACCGGATCACTATCTGCACCAATAGCCAGTTGGACCATGAATCCTTTTGAACTCTCGTGACCAACCTTTATCCAAACAGTTGTGTCCCTTGGGGTAAATAAACATTTAACGTCAATAGAAATACATCACAATTAGTAAACATTATATCTTTTTATAAAAAAAAAAGAAATTCAGTGAGAATATGAATAGTCAGAGTAGACAAACAGACAACCCTGCAGCAACCACAATATTAAGAACATGGAAAACCTTGAGGGTGGTCCAACGACAAACATGCATTAACCACAATATTAAAAACATGGAAAACCTTCTGTGTGGTCTAACCAAACTCTGAAACTCTTTGTTGCATCCGAAATAATTGCGTCTACAGCATGCACGATTAAAATCACACATCATTTATAAAACATTTGCATACATATTAACAATTAACGTAATTATTTATAATTCTAAAAGACTAAAACAAAACACTATAAACAAGAATACCATAAATTAGACAACATAAAACTCAATAAACAATAAAAGAAAATCGTAAATTACCATTGCAACCATGGCGCCAAAGGATTTTGATATGATATCCAATACGGTATATGTTCGAAGGATTCTTAATTTCTGTTCATAATTGTAACGCCCGGCTCTTTTGTACTTTCCATTTACAGAAGGTTTTGTTCGTATTTCTATTTTTGAAAACTTTGTATTCTTGTAATCGTTCCCTTCTTTGTAATCATTGTCAAACCGAGACTTGGATCATTAATGAAGCTTGTATTTTGTTACATTTATGTTATACGCATTCTATATATGCTCGTATGTTCGACTTCGTGAATCAATCACTGTTTAAACGTGATTCTTGGAAACTATGTGTGAAACTTGCAATTAATCTAAACTTATGCATTGAACGTATTTTGAACGAGAACGACACTTGATTTGATACTTATACGATTGATTATACTTAGTTTATACTCCTCATACTAAATCATAACCTAATCCATGCTTTTGTGACAAGAATGACCCTTAAAACACCTTAAAAGCATCAATTACACAACTTCAGGGGCCAAATTGTAAAAAAATGAAACTTACCCAGAACCACAAATGGCTCACGGCCCGCGTGAACTTAGCCTGAAACCTCAGGCGGGCCGCGTGGGGATGCCAGATCGGGAAAAAACACAACAACTGATTATCTACGCGAATTAGCACGAAATCCTAAGTTGTAACACTCCCCAATCACCATTAAGCCACCTCTAAACACCTCCAATCATGCTCAAACTCTTCCACTATAAATATACACCTTCTCCAAGCATTTCTACACTTTCAACACTCACAAATCACTCCAAATTCACTCTCAATTCAGCTGTAAATCTGCATTTTCGGACAGATTCATACTCTTGCACAAAAGTGAGTATAACTTGCTCATTTCTTAACGAAATCACTCGATTCTTCTTCCTACTTGCTTGGATAATCATGGGGTTTGATTCCTTGACTTCTCCTTGGAGAAATCAGACCTGGAATTGCTCCGAAATTGTCCACAAACTTTCTGTTTTGTTTCAAGTTCTTCAAAAGTTTGTTTAAACTCATCCAACTTGTGTCTAACACATCTCAAGCCTATGTCCTAATGCTTACAACCTCTCTTATGGTTGGTTAAGCTTAAAAACAAGGTTGAGACACTATAAATCAGAGGTTAAAACCTCAAATACTTTCTGTTTTATTAGGGTATTTCACCCACAAGTCATGTTCAAGCTTGGTTCTTGATGAGAAGTGATTATGGAACAACTTGGGTTGTTCCAACATAAAATCCTCACATGATTTGATGATTTCTCTTTAGTTAGGTTGTTTGTATTATTGTACTAATCCTAGTTCGTGACCCTCCTTGGTTGTCTTTACATCAAGTGAAGTGGTGAACATTCAAGGGGTCCCTAAATGGAAGCATGTTCTTCCTACCCCATACATGACATTCATGAATGACTCGAGGTGCCTAAACGAAGATCCTAATCTTCTACCTCCTACTTGAAATATTGAACTTAATAATATGTAATACTTAAATATATATACACACATATTCGAACCTTTAATATTAGACTTGTGTTTATATGTTAAAGTAGTAGAATGACATCTAAGACTTAACACTCCAAGTATGATTCTAATGGGCTTACTACCCATGAAATACAATATAACCCTAGTGGTTACGTAGTGTCATATAAGAGTATAAGTCAAGGATGATTATTTTGATATCCTACTTTATGCTATGTTAAACTCCAAATTATAATCTTCCGTTTTACGCCAAACTCACACACCTACGTTTCCTCGTGTAGAAGGACAAGGTGCTCCAAACTAATTCATCCACCAAACTTGCTCTCGGAACTTCAAGTCAAGACTTGTAAACCGTGAGTATACTCGAACCCATTTTACTTTTAAACACTTTGGGTGCAACATGTATTCTATATTAAACGCACGTGACACTTGAAACTTATTTGAAACATGCTCTATCCTTTTAAACATGAAACATGAAACTTGTGAAACTTGAGACTATTTTGTGCTATGTGAACGTTTAATCCTTGTGTGTAGTTCCGCCTTAACAATGGTAGCGCTATAGGGGTAATGCACCTCCCCGTTAGTCTTTGGGGTATTGTTAGGAGGAGACATATTAACCTCCCGTGAAACTTTGGGTTAGGTACTTTAACGCATTGGAAACTTGGGCTATCACTTGGACTGCGTAAACTAGCATGGTTGAAACTATTTTAATATGTTCATGTTGGATACGAGTTTTTATTCTATATGCTATGTAAACAAACTTGTATACTCGCTCTTTGCTTTTGCATTGAAACTCTATTTTAATACATGTTGCAGATTGATTATTGAAGTATGGATGATTGATGAAACAAGTTAGGGTGGCTAGATACACACCTAAATTTATCTATCTTTTGTTGTTATGATTTTTGTTGAAACAATGTTGTTATCTCCTTTTGAAATTGTATGACATTTAGTATTGCAATGAAATTTGAATTAAATTAAATATTGTCACATAGTGTTATGACGTCTCTAGCAATCTATACACACTTCGTCTCATCCCGATGTTTCCGCCATCGGTTGGGGTGTGACAGATTGGTATCAGAGCCATAACTATAGGGAATTAGGAAAAATTGCCATGCTTTTGCCCTAATCTATAGTTCTAGGAATTTTGCCTCTTATTTGTTGTTTAAAACTTTTGTGCTCTACCATGCATGCTTCCTAGCTATACTTTCTATTAAAATTATGTGTCTTTCCTAAGGCTAACACTAATACACTTATGCTATTTTTATACTCTTATAACACCAACGAGAAGAATTTACCAAAATAGGCGTGAAACCCACAATTTGGTAAACGACTCTCATTCTACCTTTAATCTATTTTGCACGAAATTTCACCATTATGCTAGGAGTGACATCCACAACTTAATGGTAATTTCCATTTCAACTCTAGTGGACCCTCGTCAAAGTGTCAAAATTTTATTTTGATCGACGAGTACCAACCACATTTAGGGTACGAAATCGTCAAGTTAGGGGTGAAACCCGCATCTCGTCGATTAAGTCCCATTCCTCGATTTTTATTCTCGCTAAAGTCCCGAATGTTTCAATCATTTAGAGATGTGTAGTAACCGGAAGGGTAAGATACCGTTAATCGCTTCTCGACGAGAGTATCTTACTTATAGGCCAAAGCACAATATCTCTAATTCGAAAGAACTTTCGACCCACTTTGGAATAGTCGACGTTTCTCTACCCGAAACAATCCAATGTTTTATTGAGCCTCTCTTTTATGTATCTCGATTTATATGTGATTTTATACTTGAACGTTCATTCATTTCCAAATGTCGTTTTAATCATTTCGCACGTTATCGCAATCACAAACAATAATAATTCCTCGTGAACAAACTAAATTTACGATGCTTTCGTTTATTCATGTTATGCTATGTGGAATTCATGACTATGCTATATGAAACACTTTTATGCTATGTAAATCAAATTGAACCTTTTATGCAATGTGAATCAAATTGAACCTTTGATGCTATGTGAACCTTTATGTTATGTGATCAATTTCGTTTTCTTAAACAAACATTATGACCAAGTCTCACCTATTCGTTCTTTTGAATCTTAGATGTCTTCTCGTCACTCCAACGCGTCTAAGAAGTCAAAGTCTCGCTCCACCAAGAAGATGATGGCTTTCATGGCCGATCAATTTGCTCGCGTCGTTCCAAAGGTCATTTCCGAGATTCGAGCCTCTGAAACTCCTCACTCTTCCGTCGACTCTAAGGTTGAAGCACGCAAGCCCGTCTCGTTCAACTTCAAGCACTTTTCTTCGTGCAATCCAAAGCCATTCACTGGCAATGATGGGGTGACCGCCATGCTTGAGTGGTTTGACAGCATAGAGGTCACATTCATCAATAGCGAGTGCCCCGATGAGCTCAAGACGCGTAGCGCGACTGGGGTATTCCAAGCCCGAGCTCTCGAGTGGTGGACGAATGAAAGAAACATACGTTCGAACGAGCTGGCATATGCTTTGACATGGGAAGAGACTAAGGCCCTAATGATGGATGAGTTTTGCCCTCCGCATGAGCAACGAAAGTTGGAGGAAGAATTTTGGGTGTTAAAGCAGATTGGTGATGACAACCTAGCCTACACCACCCGTTTCAAACAACTCTGTTTCATTGTCCCTCACCTTGTCTCGACCCCTGATCGCAAGAAAAGCAAGTATATCAATGGTTTACCCCCTAATATGCGTGACACAATCGAGGCAGCTAAACTCGATAGCATCGAAGACATTTACCGTTTGGCCGCGTCCTTGAACAACAACCGTATTCGCGATAAGCAAGCCGCAAACCTCGTTCCTTCGAAGCCAGCCAATCAAATCACCCAACAATCGAATAACAATAGGGGAAAGAAGCGAAAGCAATCCAACCCCGTTTGTAACGCGATTGTGCCGCCTGTTAACCCTGACCCTGTTGCTCCCGATAACACCCAAAATCCGTACACTGGGATTCACCCCAAGTGTGCCACTTGTAACTTCCATCATCCCGTCAATGCTAGGTGCCGTCGTTGTGGCAATTGCAACCGTTATGGTCATACTACCAATTTTTGTCGCCAACAACCACAACAAGCACCACCAGCTCAGCAAGCTCAGCAAGCCCAACAAGCGCAACAAGCCTTACCTGCTCCTCAAAACGCAAAACCCGCTAGAGCTTGTTTCAAATATGGGGATGTTAATCACCTTCGTCCTCAATGCCCACAATGGAACCAAGAGCAGCAACAACCTCCTCGTGGACGCGCCTTCAACCGAAACGCGAATCAAGCGCGCAACGACAATGATGTCGTTAACGGTACGTTTCTTGTTAACCATCTTTATGCTTCGATACTATTTGATACTGGTGCGGACAAAAGCTTTGTGTCCTTAGAATTCGAATCATTGTTGAATTGCACACGCTCTAAGCTACCTAAGTCGTTTTCCGTTGAAGTCGCCAATGGCAAGTCTATCCTAGTCGATTCCATTCTCCTCGATTGTCGTCTTACTCTTAACGAGCATGCTTTCTCTATTGATCTTATACCCATGCAATTGGGTAGTTTCGACGTCATCATAGGTATGGATTGGCTTCAAAAGAATCATGCTGAAATCGCTTGCCACGAGAAATTCGTTCGTTTACCTCTTCCATCCCGTGACGTTTTACACGTTTATGGAGACCGACCTTCAAGGGGACTAAAGTTGATGTCCTGCACACAAGCGAACAAGTACTTACGCAAACAGTACTTTGCCTTTTTAGCCCACGTTGTGGAAGAAAAGGGCAAGGGAAAAAGTTTAAGTGATGTTCCAGTGGTGCGCGACTTCCCTGATGTCTTTCCTGAAGATCTACCCGGTCCTCCTCCTCCTCGATCTGTTGACTTTCGCATTGACCTCGTACCTGGTGCAACTCCTGTTGCCAAGGCTCCTTATTGTCTTGCACCTTCCGAAATGCAAGAATTGTCTTCTCAGCTGCAAGAACTCCTCGATAAGGGTTTTATCCGTCCAAGTACCTCTCCATGGGGTGCTCCTGTGCTTTTCGTTAAAAAGAAAGATGGTTCTTTCCGCATGTGTATCGACTATCGTGAGCTCAACAAACTCACCGTTAAGAATCGTTATCCCCTTCCGCGTATCGACGACCTCTTTGATCAACTTCAA
Source organism: Helianthus annuus (assembly GCF_002127325.2). Lineage (NCBI taxonomy): Eukaryota > Viridiplantae > Streptophyta > Magnoliopsida > Asterales > Asteraceae > Helianthus > Helianthus annuus. The sequence goes on along the minus strand of NC_035447.2, from coordinate 39,217,916 downwards.
GGCGCTACCTGTTTCTCCAAAATCGATCTTCGTTCTGGTTATCACCAACTTCGAGTCCTCGAAGAGGATGTTCCAAAAACCGCTTTTCGCACTCGCTATGGACATTACGAGTTCGTGGTTATGCCTTTTGGCTTGACCAACGCACCCGCTGTGTTCATGGATCTCATGAATTGTATTTGTAAGCCTTACTTGGATCGCTTCGTGATCGTCTTCATTGATGATATTCTCATTTATTCTAAATCTAGAACCGATCATGAGCGTCATCTCCGCCTTATACTTGAACTTTTGCGTGTTGAACGTTTGTATGCTAAGTTTTCTAAATGCGAGTTTTGGATCAAAGAAGTTCAATTCCTTGGGCACGTTGTTAGTGAAAAAGGAATCCATGTCGACGCTTCAAAAATCGAAGCCGTGAAGAATTGGACCGCGCCTAAATCTCCTTCTGAAATCCGTTCTTTCTTAGGATTGGCGGGTTATTACCGTCGATTCATCTCGAACTTTTCGAAGATCTCCGTCCCTCTCACTTCGTTGAATCAAAAAGAGAAACATTTTGCTTGGGGTCCTGAGCAAGAGGAATCTTTTCAAACTCTCAAGGACTTGCTTTGCAACGCTCCTATCCTCGCTCTCCCTGATGGGAATGATGACTTCGTGGTGTATTGTGATGCATCGAATCGTGGTCTTGGTTGTGTGCTCATGCAACGAGACAAAGTCATCGCTTACACCTCTCGCCAACTCAAAATACATGAGAAAAATTATACTACCCACGACCTCGAGCTTGGCGCAGTTGTTTTTGCGTTAAAGATTTGGCGACACTACCTATATGGTACTAAGTGTGTGGTTTTCACTGACCATAAGAGCCTACAACACATCTTTGACCAAAAAGAACTCAATATGCGACAGCGACGTTGGGTGGAATTGCTCAACGACTACGACTGCGAGATTCGCTACCACCCTGGTAAGGCGAATGTCGTGGCCGATGCACTTAGTCGTAAGGCTCATGTAGATGTCATTCGTTGTTTTCATATCTCGAGCGATCTTCACAATCGTATTCGTGAAGCGCAGTACTCACCTATCAATGAAGGTTCCATGGCTGTAGAAATACGTGGAGCATCTGAAAGTCAACTCGTTTCAAAACCCGATGGTCTCCTCTATTGTTGTGATCGCGTTTGGATACCAGATCGTGACAATCTTCGTGACCTTATCATGAACGAAGCACACAAATCTAAGTACTCAATTCATCCTGGCGCTGACAAGATGTACCATAATCTACGTACATCCTATTGGTGGCTCGGTATGAAGAAAGACATTGTTGTGTACGTTTCCAAGTGTCTTACCTGTTCGAAAGTCAAAGCCGAGCACCAACGACCTTCTGGTCTACTCGAACAACCTGAAATCCCTGTGTGGAAATGGGATAGCATTGCGATGGACTTCATAACTAAACTACCGCGTACACCTTCTGGTTACGACAGCATTTGGGTAGTCATTGATCGTTTAACTAAGTCCGCACAATTCATTCCCATTCGCGAAGATTTCAAGGTTGAACGACTTGCTCGTGTCTATACCAATGAAGTCATACGCCATCATAGTGTTCCTCTTGACATCATTTCTGATCGTGATGGTCGCTTCACTTCGCGTCTCTGGCAAACTTTTCAGTCCGCTATGGGTACTCATCTGAATCTCAGTACGGCTTTTCATCCTCAAACGGATCGACAGACTGAACGTACTATCCAAACCCTAGAGGACATGCTCCGTTCTTGTGTCATCGACTTTACCTTTGATCGAGTTCTCATACAACAATAGCTACCACTCTAGTATTCAAATGGCTCCTTTCGAGGCATTGTATGGTCGCAAATGCCGATCTCCTTTAAGCTGGCACGAGATTGGTGACAAACATTTTACTGGCCCTGAGATCATACAAGAAGCAACGGATAAGATTCTTCAAATCCGTGACAATCTACTCAAGGCTCGAAGTCGTCAAAAGAGCTACGCTGACAAGGGACGCAAACCTATGGAATTCAACGTTGGTGACCACGTTCTCCTCAAGGTGTCTCCTTGGAAAGGAGTGGTTTGTTTTGGTAAAAAGGGAAAACTTGCCCCTCGCTATGTTGGTCCTTTCAAGATACTCGAAAGGATTGGTAAGGTGGCTTATCGACTCGATTTACCTCAAGAGCTCAACAACGTTCATCCAACGTTCCACGTCTCTAACCTAAAGAAATGTCTCGCTGATGAAGGACTTCAAGTTCCCCTCGAAGATCTTCAAATCAACGATACTATGCATTTCGTGGAGAAACCTGTAGAAATCGTGGATCAGCAAGTCAAGTTACAAAGGCGCAGTAAGATTCCTATCGTCAAGGTTAGATGGGAAGGAAAACGTGGCGCCGAATTTACTTGGGAACTCAAAAAGGATATGAAGTCAAAATATCCTCATCTTTTCCCTGCGTCTTCCTAAATTTCGGGACGAAATTTCCTAAAGGAGGGGAGACTGTAACGCCCGGCTCTTTTGTACTTTCCATTTATAGAAGGTTTTGTTCGTATTTCTATTTTTGGAAACTTTGTATTCTTGTAATCGTTCCCTTCTTTGTAATCATTGTCAAACCGAGACTTGGATCATTAATGAAGCTTGTATTTTGTTACATTTATGTTATACGCATTCTATATATGCTCGTATGTTCGACTTCGTGAATCAATCACTGTTTAAACGTGATTCTTGGAAACTATGTGTGAAACTTGCAATTAATCTAAACTTATGCATTGAACGTATTTTGAACGAGAACGACACTTGATTTGATACTTATACGATTGATTATACTTAGTTTATACTCCTCATACTAAATCATAACCTAATCCATGCTTTTGTGACAAGAATGGCCCTTAAAACACCTTAAAAGCATCAATTACACAACTTCAGGGGCCAAATTGTAAAAAAATGAAACTTACCCAGAACCACAAATGGCTCACGGCCCGCGTGAACTTAGCCTGAAACCTCAGGCGGGCCGCGTGGGGATGCCAGATCGGGAAAAAACACAACAGCTGATTATCTACGCGAATTAGCACGAAATCCTAAGTTCTAACACTCCCCAATCACCATTAAGCCACCTCTAAACACCTCCAATCATGCTCAAACTCTTCCACTATAAATATACACCTTCTCCAAGCATTTCTACACTTTCAACACTCACAAATCACTCCAAATTCACTCTCAATTCAGCTGTAAATCTGCATTTTCGGACAGATTCATACTCTTGCACAAAAGTGAGTATAACTTGCTCATTTCTTAACGAAATCACTCGATTCTTCTTCCTACTTGCTTGGATAATCATGGGGTTTGATTCCTTGACTTCTCCTTGGAGAAATCAGACCTGGAATTGCTCCGAAATTGTCCACAAACTTTCTGTTTTGTTTCAAGTTCTTCAAAAGTTTGTTTAAACTCATCCTACTTGTGTCTAACACATCTCAAGCCTATGTCCAAATGCTTACAACCTCTCTTATGGTTGGTTAAGCTTAAAAACAAGGTTGCGACAGTATAAATCAGAGGTTAAAACCTCAAATACTTTCTGTTTTATTAGGGTATTTCACCCACAAGTCATGTTCAAGCTTGGTTCTTGATGAGAAATGATTATGGAACAACTTGGGTTGTTCCAACATAAAATCCTCACATGATTTGATGATTTCTCTTTAGTTAGGTTGTTTGTATTATTGTACTAATCCTAGTTCGTGACCCTCCTTGGTTGTCTTTACATCAAGTGAAGTGGTGAACATTCAAGGGGTCCCTAAATGGAAGCATGTTCTTCCTACCCCATACATGACATTCATGAATGACTCGAGGTGCCTAAACGAAGATCCTAATCTTCTACCTCCTACTTGAAATATTGAACTTAATAATATGTAATACTTAAATATATATACACACACATTCGAACCTTTAATATTAGACTTGTGTTTATATGTTAAAGTAGTAGAATGACATCTAAGACTTAACACTCCAAGTATGATTCTAATGGGCTTACTACCCATGAAATACAATATAACCCTAGTGGTTACGTAGTGTCATATAAGAGTATAAGTCAAGGATGATTATTTTGATATCCTACTTTATGCTATGTTAAACTCCAAATTATAATCTTCCGTTTTACGCCAAACTCACACACCTACGTTTCCTCGTGTAGAAGGACAAGGTGCTCCAAACTAATTCATCCACCAAACTTGCTCTCGGAACTTCAAGTCAAGACTTGTAAACCGTGAGTATACTCGAACCTATTTTACTTTTAAACACTTTGGGTGCAACATGTATTCTATATTAAATGCACGTGACACTTGAAACTTATTTGAAACATGCTCTATCCTTTTAAACATAAAACATGAAACTTGTGAAACTTGAGACTATTTTGTGCTATGTGAACGTTTAATCCTTGTGTGTAGTTCCGCCTTAACAATGGTAGCGCTATAGGGGTAATGCACCTCCCCGTTAGTCTTTGGGGTATTGTTAGGAGGAGACATATTAACCTCCCGTGAAACTTTGGGTTAGGTACTTTAACGCATTGGAAACTTGGGCTATCACTTGGACTGCGTAAACTAGCATGGTTGAAACTATTTTAATATGTTCATGTTGGATACGAGTTTTTATTCTATATGCTATGTAAACAAACTTGTATACTCGCTCTTTGCTTTTGCATTGAAACTCTATTTTAATACATGTTGCAGGTTGATTATTGAAGTATAGATGATTGATGAAACAAGTTAGGGTGGCTAGATACACACCTAAATTTATCTATCTTTTGTTGTTATGATTTTTGTTGAAACAATGTTGTTATCTCCTTTTGAAATTGTATGACATTTAGTATTGCAATGAAATTTGAATTAAATTAAATATTGTCACATAGTGTTATGACGTCTCTAGCAATCTACACACTTCGTCTCATCCCGATGTTTCCGCCATTGGTTGGGGTGTGACAATGAATGATTCACAAAACATTCCTGAGATTAATTAGAAAGTTTATCAATCCTTGGACTGATCTAATTAGACTTTGGTTTCTTGATCGGATTATTGTGAGTAAAACAGGGGTTGAATTTTTGGGGTGATTAGCGAAACATAAATGGCCAAAGATGAGTGTGGTGGGGTTTATATACGGCGTTAAACGGTGGCATACGACGGTGAGTCGGTGGATGGAGTTGATGCGGCGGTTGAGTTCTGTGTTTGTATGAAACTGTGAGTGGATTGTTTGTTCGAGATGTGGAAAACAAATTGGATGTAGGCACCGTTTCGAAAACGGTGTAATTCTTTTACCGTACTCCGAAGTGATGTGTCTGTTCATAACATAGATTTAAGCACCGAATCAACTTCAAGTTATCCTAATATCCAAAAAATGAACCGCGGCCATTGGTTTAACATTGCTTTGCATCCAAATATCCAATGACTTTCTAAGGGACGTGACTTCTGAGCAAAATAAACGTAACCCAATTGCTATTTGTTATGATATGATAGGGTGTGAGTAAAATAAGTAAAAGATGTGCCTTTTAAACAAATAAGACATAACTCAAGTTGCTAATTGTATAAGGGTATAATTTATTTATCGTCATTGAGAAAACTGTCTTCTTTGATCTCGCGTATTACAATGAGGCTGAATAAGTATACTTTATTAATGGTTTTTTATAATGATACAGTTTACTCCTACTCTATTACACACCAATGATCCTAAATTATTCTCCCAGGCCCAGACCTCCCCTCTAGAGGCTTATCTACAAGTGGATTATTCCTACGTTAGCATTTATTGATGATTTTTAAACTGATTTTTTCTTAACATATACCTTTTTATATATAGTTTAAAAATATTATTAAATTTAATAGTAACCTTCTTATTAAAGCAATATTATATAAAAGATTTTAAATCTTCATAAATTATAATATTGATTATTTGACTTACCAGGAATTTTAGTATTGAATATTATAAATTAGGAAAAAAGTTAAAAAGTTTAAGTAAAAACTGTAATGTTAATAGAGAAAATATCTCATGACACTAAATGGAATCGTTTATTAGAATGAGATTTTTGAAAATACTTTTGCCAACAAATTATATAAAACAATTAAGATTTTTTAGGATGACAAATAGTTGTTATTTGTTTTTAATCTCTTAAAATAAAAATCATGTCCTATTCATAAATAGATGATAGCTATGACATCAATCCGTAGGAAAGTTGGATCCATTTAGAAAATATTTGCATTCTTTTTAAGCATTAGAAAATTTTGGGTTTTATCCACCATTAAATCAGGAAAGAATAATTATTAAATAGATATATAATTAATTTATTTAAATTTATAATAAAACATATATAATAATTATGAGGTTAGAGGAGAAAATGACATGTGACATTATTTGTAGTCTTTTATTAATATTTAGATTTATCCACCATTAAATAGGGAAAGAATAATTATTAAATAGATATATAATTAATTAATTTAAATTTAAAATAAAACATATATAATAATTATGAGGTTAGAAGAGAGAATGACATTTAGCATTATTTGTAGTCTTTTATTAATATTTAGATTTAGATTCCATAAAACGTTATATTATATTAGTAAAGTAAAGAAAAGGGTAAATGACATCATTTTATATAAAGAAAAAGTTAAACCAGAAGAAAACTTTGATGACATGTATGTTTGTGCTTCGCTAACTTGTAAATTTGTATTCACAACTTGGTTCTAAGCAATTTATATTGATACTTAGATAAAAATAGGCACGTCTCAACGACATAGTCAGAATTATAATTAAATATTCGGAATTAGAATAACGAAATGGGAAATCGACGTCTATTTATAGAAAAATAGAAAATATTATATACGTTTGTGTTTCAATTACTTGTACATTACTACTCACAACTCGATTTCGAACAATTTATATAAGATGTAAATAAAATAAGCATATCACACTAGCATACCCAGAATTGAATAAAACATCTTATCTTGAAAGTTATATGAGAAAACCAAAGTATACTCATAAATAATTACTAGCAATTGAGCCCGCATTGGGCTACAGCAGGGTTTACTAGGTTTTCATATTATCTGCATGTGTAAGTAAACCGACCAATATTTATATGATTAGATACCAAACGTATTATTAAAAGAAAAATGAACAAAAGAAATCAAAATTAAAAATGAGAAATTCAACTAATTAATAAATATTAAATATTATGTGACATGTTATGTCTAATGTCTCAAAACTGTTTTAACCTGAACCTGCTTTGACTCAAGCCATAATAACCTTTTTATATGATACGTTCTGACGCGACATACTGCCTAGTCTGACGACCAATACGTATTATTAAATACCAAATGTATTATTAAAAAACAAATGAATAAAATTAAAATATTAAATTCAACTAATTAATAAATATCAAATTATGTTATAAATAAAAACTTATATTTGTAAAATTTATGTTATGTTCGTTGAATATTTCATTAATATCACAAGAAGAACAAAATGGTAAATCACAAGTTGTTTATGCATAAGAACTTGTAACAAACAATTTTCTTAAGTATAGTTAAATTACATGGTTGCCCAGAACATTCATTTATACAGTAGTATAAATATAGATATAACAAATTATATAGATAAAATAAATTCCTTTTGCTATTCATTTCCATTTATAACTAGTGTTTTTAAATGACGTGCGTTGCGTGAAAGGCATTGGTGTTTTTGACTGTGGGGTATGGTGGGGCGGGGGTTTAGGGAATGGGTTGACACGTGGACTTCAAGCCCTCCGCTGATAAGTGACATGTTGGGTCGGTATGACGGGGCGTGGCTAGCCCGCGTGGGTTGGCTAGTTTTATAAAAATTAAAAAAAAAACTAAAATTAGAAAACACACACATAATTAAAAAAAAGCCTCATTATTAAAAGTTCCTAAAAATTACAAAATTCTATAAAATAGGATTACAAAATTAAAAAGAAAGCCTAAAGCGTTAGGTAGATTTCGAACAGGGTGAGCTTGTCAAACGGCTTCCGCTCCTTGCCCCGGAACTGGATGTTGGCCACCGCCACCCGGTCTTCGTGACTTATATCACCGCATGGGACGCTATCATGGTAAGCTTTAAAACGGTCGAGCTTCGGTCGTAGCTCGCGCCACTTGTGTTGGCACGCGTTTAAATTGTGCCGGTCTTTCCCCACGTCGTGCTGGTAGCTAGCGAAAGCTTCCGGCCAGTAACGGGTCTCACCGGGTTGGCGGCCCTTCATCGCGTTGTGCCGGTATCAAGTGTGGGTAGCGGGTTCGGGTAGGTGGAGTGAAGGTTTGGGGTAGCGATGTGGACAGGCGGTGGGGTTGGGGGGTTTTATAGTGACTTGGGTAAACCGTTTGGCTTGGCCAAACGGTTATTTTTTAAAATTTAAACCTAGCCGCTATGGCCTAGCCAACCCAGCCAATGAGAGCCGGCCACGGATGAAACTCCCGCCCAAGAGGCCACACCGAAACCCAAGCCCACCCGGGGTGGTGACTTGGGCATTTTTACCCAACCCACGTCCCGACCCTCGCCCCATAAAGCCAAACGGTTATTTTTTAAAAATTTAAACCTAGCCGCTATGGGCTAGCCAACCCAGCCAATGAGAGCCGGCCACGGATGAAACTCCCGCCCAAGAGGCCACACCGAAACCCAAGCCCACCCGGGGTGGTGACTTGGGTATTTGTACCCAACCCACGCCCCAACCCTCGCCCCATACCCTATAGTCTAATAAATGAATATAAGGTATTGTTAAATATAAAAAAATCACATAATAAAGAATTATGTAATCACTGTTCATTCACTTTTAATTTAATCATATACAAGGTTGTTGCCTGTCACACCCCAACCGATGGCGGAATCATCGGGGCATGGCACTGAGCGAAACAGATTGTCCAGAAGTTTCCACAACAACTATTAATACAAATTCAGTTTAAAGTGATACGTCCTATACCGTATCCCGAATAAATAACAAGTTATTACAGATTACATCCAAACAATTAATCCTGTTCCGACAACTCAGATTCAAATTAGACATAAGTATAAAGTATTGTTCAATGCCCCTAAAGACCCAGACTGACAAGATCTACAGACAACTATGCACTAGCAGCTTGTTCTTGACAGACAACTATTTGTTGGGGGCCTCTAGAGACTTATTCTAGCTTCACTTCCCTAGCAAGCAAATACCTTAAACACCTGTCACATACGTTAAAATAAAGTCAATACATAAAATGTAAAGGTGAGCATACAAGTTTGATAATAGCATATAGAGTTCGAATAGTTTACGCATAACCAGCACGTACATAGAGGGAAATGATGCATGTTAATTATCGACATGGATCTATCGATACCAACGACTGCGGGTTGACTGTCCGAGACAGTTCGCAATACATGATTACCACCGTAATCCATGCAAGTAATTGTCCTTAACAACCCCCGTGTGAACGGGTGCTGAGTCCAAACTATAGTACTACGTTGCTAAGGCAGGTAGACAGCATTCCACGTGTAAACATAGTAAACAAGCATTCACTTAGTCACGTAATACATGCAATCGGTTAGCGTTCAAATAGTTTGAGTAGTGTGTTTGATTGTGATTTTGGTAGGTAACGTATGTAACACCCAAAAGTGCTAAAGCAAAAAGGGTTCGAGTATATTCACAGTGATTGGTTATGGATTGAAGGGAGCGCTGAGAGTAGGGTTAGCCTGAATAGTTCGATAGCACAACAATGAGTAACGCGGAATGCAAACAAGTGCAAATGGATCGAATAGTCTGGTCGATCGAACAGCAAGTTCGATAGAACGGGCTGTTTGATCGGCTTGAAAGTCCGTTTGAACAGTCCTGTTCGATCGGCCGGTAGGCTCCATCGGCTGGTCCATTCGAGTGGATTGTTTCTTCCTCTGATGTGTTTGTGTATGATGGTTTGAACTTTTAAAGTTTTCGTTGTAGTATTTGAGAACACTGAAGTGTTCTTACCTTTCAGGTCGATCGATCGAACGGCCTGTTCGATCGGCCGGCTTAACCGATCAGTTAGGAACTTCAGAAGTAGTTCTCAGTAGGATGTCACTCGATCGAATAGCCTGTTCGATCGGATGGCATTCCGTACTACGAACGAGTTTCAAAATCGATTAAGTGTTGAAGCATAGTATCTCATGATCCGAAGAGTAATGTTTACCAATCGAGTAGCATATTCGATCGAACATCACTTCGTCAATAGCATACTTCATGAAGTTTGAAAAGTGTGGGACCATGTGCTAGCCGATCGGCTGGCCCGGTCGATCGGCTGGTATGTTCGATTGGCTGGGCTGTTCGTTCGAACGGCCTAGCCGTTCGGCCAGCAATTCTGACCTGGTCGGCCTTTCGTCTAACACTTGGTTGTTTGATTATTTGTCATGCTTTTAAGGTATTTTGACGGCGAGTTAAACCGTTGAACGTGGGTTCTTACTTGTTGCACCGGTTCGGACAGGAATCACCCAAGTCCGGGCGGTGAACTGTTCGGAACGGTAGTTTGATGTTTAACCCGAAATCGGTGAACCTTGTAGATAGTATCCGTATCTTGAACCTTTTAACCGTTAGAATGATTATTTAGTCGGTTCGAGCTTCGTTCCTATCGGTTTTTAAGGTTTGAGTGTACAATGTTGAAGAAAAGTTGGAAATCCTTCCGTGAAAGTGTTAAGATTCTTACAAATCTTAGTTTGTTTATGTGGGAATCGGTCAGATCTAAGCTATTCATGGTTGAATGAGGCCAAAGTATGATGTTCTTCAAGAACACCATGATGACATCACCCAAGAACACTTAGATCTTGGTGATTTCACGGTTAGAAATCAAGTTTTGAAAGATAGAAAGGTGTAGAATCATGTATTGATAAAAAACGTACAAGAATTAGAGTGAAAACTTACCGGAGTTGAGAGAAATCTGTGAAAAGGTGAAGAACAAGGCTGGTTCGGTCAGAGCTTTCCAAAAATAGAAAGGGTGAAAATGACAGGGCTATTTATAGGCCTCCCAAAGAGGAAAGTGTCAACCGATCGGCCAGGATCTCCGATCGAATGGCCTGCTTGATCGGCCAGGAAAGTGCTAGCCGATCGGCTGGCCTGTTCGATCAGGATGCTTCCTGTTCGATCAGTAACCCCTTTTCGAATGTTTCGCGACGGTTTTCGATATTTCGATTTCGATAGACGATGATACGAATACGATAGAGTTCCTAGTCAAATTACTTTCAGTCCCAACTACTATATCTAACATACAATCATCTATAAATCACGTTTAGATGTCGGTTTCGATTGAGTTTGATTGCTTTTCGAGTTTCGATTCAAGTTTTGATTGATCCGATTGAATACCACACAAAACATAAAGTAAACATGCACAAGTAACAGATAAGGCACACACACACGTAAGTATTACCACACCAATTTCGCATAGTTCGAGTCTCGAGTTCGATTGATTGATTTGATTAACTTGATTATTGATTGATTAACTTTATCGCATTGTTACTTCCTATTATTCAAAGTCGTAAATTGGCCGCTTTGATTAAACATTCGATCAATTCATTTAGATAACACTTACTCCACATAATACAATAAAACACAAAATCGACTAATTACAGTCAAAGAAGTCAAAGTTGACTTGGACTTTGACTTTGACATTCGAAAACACGGGGTGTTACAGCCTCCCCTTGTTTAGGGAATTTCGTCCCGAAATTAGGCTCGAAGTTGCACATCACCGTGAGTCATTTTACCAATTTGATGCTTCAGATCTATTTAAACAACTGCGGGTACTTGGCCTTCATGTCGCTTTCGAGTTCCCAAGTGAACTCCGCGCCTCGTTTGCCTTCCCATCGGACTTTCACGATAGGGATGCGTGAGCGCCTGAGTTGTTTGGTTTGTGTAGGTCCCTTTTTGTCGGATGACGAACCTCAAACCTTGTTATACTAACCCACTAGCGAGTGCGGAATCCAAGCTAGTGAGCAAACCGAGATTAAGCAAGTACAAACACAACACACAAGGGTTCACCGATTAACACAACTTGTATTAATGCAAATGAAGGTTTCGGTTACAAGCACAATGTTTACAAATCTAACTTGTAAACTCTCAAAGTGTGTGTGTTTCGGAAGATGCTCTCAAGAACTCTCTCTCTCAGGTGTGTGTGTCTATATGCATCTCACAGAACTCAACACATTGCATGGGTATATATACCCAAACACAGCAGGTCTGCTCGAAGGATCCGATAGATGATCCGAAGGATCATCTATCGATGACAACATGTTCGAATGATCAGCAATGACCTCGAAGGATGATCCTTCGAGGTCCAACAATTCGAAGCATATCTTTCGATTACCTCGAAGGATCGACAGTATCCTTCGAGACTATCCTTCGATTCAGACTAGCATATTACAAACAGATTGACCAAGTCAAACTAGGAGGATAGTTGACTTGGTCAACTTACAGACTAACTTTGGACATCGTTTATATACAGACCGAATACAGACAAAGTACAGACACAAGTGCACCAACAAACTCCCCCTTGGCTGTAGCTTTGTCTTTATCTTCTATAGTTGTAGACTCGTCTCGAACTTCGACGGTCTTTGGTCTTCGAGCTCCCAAAACTCTGATGTCCTTTCAAGTCTTCATTGTCGGAGGATCTTCAAAGTCTTCACGTCTTGAAAGCAGAGAGTGTATCAACAAACTACCCGTATCATGTAGGAAGTGTGTTGACAAACTCCCCCTTAACATAAGCTCCCCCTTGAGTTATGCTCGTGAAAAGACTTTATCTTTATGAAGTGAGATCCTTGTGGTGTTGATGATGGCCAGCGGCAACTCGATCATCTTCATCTTTTGAGCGCCTTCTCGTCATGTCTTCATTCCAATGCTTGTCATCGACCATGTTCTCCTAGCCTTTAGAATCTGCACATGCAAGAAATCTAAACGCGTAATGAGAACAACTGCTTGGAATATAGTTAACATAAACACATGACACACTGATGACCATGTCAATATCAAACACTGTCCGACAGTTTGAAAGTTTAATAAATTTATCAATTTTAAATTCTAACTTTCAAAATCTGCAAATTTTGACCGTTTATGAAGATTTAGTCAATTCGGTTTTCGTTCAGGTTTCAGGTAACGAAGACTTGAGCTCCAACATCGTACGATCGAAAATAAAGCAGAAATAAAATCTTTTTGGCTTTTATAAAGTTTATATTAAAACACGGATTTTAGGCGTGTTTTTGAAATTAAAAGACAACAATTTAAAATCCTTTGAGTGTTATCAAACGACATCACCGCTAATGTCGTGCTGATATGCACCAAACGACGAAACTGTTTAAAAGAAATAATAAAAGTTAAGCAGTAAATAAATATTTACAGACATTCTTTTTGCGAGTTTCGAGGGTAAGAGAATCATATCAGTGTACGGTCATGCCAAAATACTCTTGTTGTTCAGTTAGTTAACATTAAGATAAGTATCCTATAACAATTATCGGTATTGTTGTCCACTTAAGCTCAACTTATCAGATGTAATCATGGCGAGGGGATACGTTAAGGTATGATTTATACTTACCGACCGATGTTCATCCACATCACGACACATTCCCGTATCAAGGTATGCACGAAAGTTCATCTTACCGGTGAGTATACCGATTATCATCTGTTTGATCGTATAAATTGTGAGATACTCACTTATTTTGATTTGAAAACAAGCCCTTTGTGATATAATCACTTATTGATGAGGAACTTGATTTTCATATGCATGAGGGCACAGGTGCAAGTCCGTGAACAGGTCAGTACTTCCGTACAGCAGAGAGACGAACTTGACACCCGGATAGATGTGATATTTTTATCACTTATTTGTTTGGACATGTGATTGTTTATCACTTATTGAGGTCGAATGTAGTATGTATTATGTACACGTATGTATGGTATCATGGAAGATCTAGACTTGCGTCCCCGTTATTTTTCGGTAAAAGATACAACCATGATACCCAGATGATAAGCAGCATAAAGACCGAATATCTCAGAACCTCGGCAATCTATCAAACGAAATTTCGGTACTAAGACCATATGCCAATGAATGGTTCCCACCTGGTCTTCAGTCGATTAAGATTTATATCACCCTGCACACTTTAAAATGATTGTGAGCCTACCGATACATCTTATATAGAGCTGCTTATCGTTTTTCATTTACGGTTTAAAGAGGTTTGGATAAACCACTGATGTACTATCATTTTCTCTTTTGCTCGCCAGGAAACTCATTTTTGTTTTTCTATTGTTTTTGTGTTTTTGAAATTTTTCGATGTTTTTGGATTTTCTGATTTTTGGATTTACTCCCCCTAAAATCAATAAACTAAGATAAATTTAAAACACAAAGGTATTTACAAAAATGATTTTCCGATGTTGGTTTACTCTTGCTTGACCTTAATGCCGTTTACCAAAATTAATTTTAATCAGGAAAGATTTAATTGATTTTGGAAAAGTGAGTTGGCATGTCGGTAAGCGGTGCGGACCATGACAACATTGATGAGTTTCATATTGAAACAATCACGTGTGAGGTGATATCCGAGATCAACGTGTCAGGTCAAAGAGTGCTGTTCGAGATAATAATAATTCACAAAGTAGCTTAAATATCGACAAGTATAGGAGAGATTAAGAAATTTGAGGCGTATCCTGCAACTGTTCCGTGCATTGCAAGGAATCTAAGCACTCTCCCAACTGGATATCCACCCGGTGTGGACTTCAAAGTCGAATTTGCAACTACTGAAAAATCTCTTGACAGCAACAAGCTCATAAACCTCCGGGTCTGGCTGGTCTTTCACATTTCACCAGCGAAGGTCTTTGACTTTCTCTTTCAGAAATGGTGTGCGGATGTTCAATCCACGCCAAGGCATCGACACACATTTCACTTCATTCGTTCCTGTGGACCCGATCAAAAACCATAATGACCAAATTTTGACACGTTCTTCATTTGGTCGAATTTTGCAACTTCATTCATCCAAATTTTCTTTTTCTTTCCTCTCTCTCCATCAAAGGCAACAATCTCTTCTGTCGCCTATCTTGTGCAAGGACATTCCACTATCAACAATCCTAAGACTATCAATAGTTCCTCCTGGAACTTCCTGCACACTCATTCAGAGATTAGTTGGAGAGAGGGACCCAAGCTATTGTGGTCTTGGGTCTTCCATTTTCATCAATGACAATAACTTCTTGTCTTTGATGATTTGTAAATTGTGATGGTCCCCCTGATTCAGTAACCGATTTAGGTTTCCATGTCTGTTTTGTTTTATCAGTGTCATTCTTTAAAATTTTAACTTCATTACAGTTTGAAGTTTTTGAATTTGTTGATTTTACAGAAACAGATTGTTTTTGAACCACATCGGTTTTAATTGCTTTTTCAATCCTTTTGACCTGTTGGCGTTTCTGCTTCTTCTCCCTTTCTTTTGCAAGTCGGGGATCTTGTTTTGTGGAAACAGATGGCTTACGGTCAGTCTTGCCACGGGGATCATCAACCTTTCCTTTTTGCTTATGAAGATAAGGGCAATTTCGAATTATATGCCCAATGGTTCCACACTCAAAACATGATCTTCGTTCAACATACCTCGAAGAATCATGTGTTCTCTTAGCCGATGATGTTGAACTTTGTGAACCCGAGGTACTAGGCTGTGAACTGTTTTGTTCATTTCTTTCCAAAACAGTAGCTTTCTTGACAAAATCTAAGTTAGATTTATTTTCAAACGTTTCAATTTTGTCCGTTCCCGTCGATTTCACAAAGTTAACACTTTTCTTCTTCTTTTGATTCGGCTTCTTCTGGACTTGAGCCGGTGCCTTTCCTTTGGGCTTGGTGTGATTTTGCTGTTTTGGCATTGCTGGTAATTTCTTGTTGCCAAATTGTTTTCGAACTTCAGCCCTTGGGATTGGAGGACACTGTGTAACTGTAACATGTGGTCCTTTCTTCCCCAGAAACTTACTTGTCGAATTTTCAAAGACTTTATCGATTAAGGATTGATTAACGTTCTTAATAGGAAAATCTTTGTCTGAGTAAATTTTATCATCACCAACCAAAGTGTACAGCAAGGTCACACTCTCCGACTCCTTCTCAGACGAGGACTCAGTTGCAACAGTCTTAGCGGGTGTGGCAGGGGGATCACATAGAATGTGATTCTCAAGAGGTATGTCCTCATTTTTGACTACCGCATCAGACTTTGCTGGAGCAGCATCATCAGATTCATCATCTGAAGAATCAGCATCCTCAACCTCAACTGGAGGATCCTGTTTCTGTTCAGCAGTTACAGATGTATCTGCTGACACATTTGAATCTGAGGATACTTCTTTCTGGTATCCGAGTCCTGCTGCAAACTCCTTCACATCAAGAGGAACAGATGGTTCGAAGAACACTCTATCCTCCTCATCAGGCATGGCATCATAATTGTGTCTGACTGGTGGTGGACATTTTTTGTATCCTATGCATGTGACATCCCGTTTTTCTTTCTGAACGTCAATGATATGATCCAACACATAGCTAGAGCTCAAATAACTGTCTAGCTTAAGCTGGATCGCATCACTTTCAGTTTTGACACAAGCCATTTCCTTTTGCATCATCTCAAGGCGAGATATATACAAATTAATGTCCGTTTGTTTTCTGGAAACCATTTTAGTCAATTCAGTTTTATCTTTCTTTAAAGTCTCAATCATTGACTTAAATTCCTTTTCATGGTTTTCATAAAACATATTGGCTTCTGTGCATTTTGAAAGATCCACAGTCAACTTCTGATTGTGGATGAATGTCACATCATATTTTTCTTGCAAAGCCTCGTGTTTGCTTTGCAATGCACACCACTTATCATTCAAGGAACCATGTTTGTCTTGCAAGTCAAACAAACTAGCTTGTAAAGCATCATGTTTGGCTTGCAACTCAGACATGTTTGCCTCTAACTTAACACATTTAGCCTGCAAGCTATCACAGTTATCACAGTTTACAGCAATGGGTTCATCGACACATACCTGACTTGAAGAACTGTCGACATTAGCCATAAAGGCTGAATGGAGAGAAGACGAAGTACTAGCAGCTTGGTCCACCAGAATAGATCTTCCAACACTTAGTGCTGCAGCTTCATCCAAACGTTCATCAATATCAGCATCAGCCGAGACACCAGATGTCTCACCCACATTCTCATCGCCTGACCCAGATGAATCTTCATCAACACTCCTGCTGTACCCAGAAGAGTCTTCATCTTCAGAAGATTCACCACCACTGGCGGAAGATTCTCCACCACTGGTGTTAACTACATCCTTCACAACTTGAGCAAAGCAAGCTGTACCATTAGGAGCATCACCACCAAACTGGATTGACCAGTCGCAACCTTCATCCATCTGAACTACAAGTGCCCGGTTGGCTTGATTGTTGACAGGCACTAATGTACGTTCATTATTCCTGTTCTGGTTCTGCTGGTTGCCCTGGTTTCTGAAGGGGTTCTGGTTTCCATGCTGTGCTGGCTTTGCACATTCCCTCTTGAAGTGACCCCGTTCACCACAGTTGAAGCACTTTACTGCTTGTTTATCAAACCCATACTTGGTGTCTCTCTTACTTTCCAAGCTGGTTCTGCCAGTACTTTCCATCCAATCCTTTGCTCTTCTCACAGCACTAGCAAAGGCCCACTTGATATCCATCAAGTCCATCTCTTCTTTATCTATCTGCCGATAGTCTTCCTGTGTCAGATTAATGTTACCAATCTGACCTTCTATCAACCCACAGTACGCGCTCACTATAGTGTTAAGTAGCTCCATGTGTTCCTTGGCTACTTCTACACTGACTTTAGAAAAGCTTGAAGTGTCGAGCTGTACTGTATTTGGCTTTGATTGTTGACCAGCAGATGATGTTCCTCCATAACATGCACGTTGTTGTTGAGCAGGAGGAGGTGGAGGTGGTTGGATTGGATTTCCAAATATGTCTGTGGTGGGAGGCGGCTTAACAGGAACTTGTATTGGATTGCCAAAACAATTTGTGCTTGTGACAAACGCCGTTTGAATTGGAGCATGTGAACCAGTTCTTGCAGACGAAGAGCTGGAAGTTCCATAATACATTTCTGGATTCTGTGGCAATGGAACTCTCTTCGCCTTCAATATTTCCTCCTGATCCTTGTTTTCCAAAAGCTGCACGAAGTCGTTAAAACTTGTAGTTCTCAACGCTCCGTTATACTTAAGGATTTCCAAGAAACTACTCCATTGAGGAGGTAAGGCATCAGCAAACTTCTTTACCACCTCTGCTTGAGTTGTTGTAACTCCAAAATTGTTCAACTCAGTAAGCAGGTGATAGAAACGACTTGTCATGTCTCCCAGAGACTCCTTATCCATGCAAGCGAAGCTGTCAAATTCTTTCTTGAGTAGATCATGACGCAGCTGACGTGTTGCTTCATTCCCTACTCCTCTTGTTTTCAACCCGTCCCACAACTTCTTAGTTGTCTTGAAGCTGACAAACTGGTGATAAATATCCTTGCTCAAAGCCTGGGTGAGAATGGCGTATGCTTTCTTTTCCAGATCATACGTTTTCTTTTTATCTTCGGGAAGATCAGCAAATGACGCAGTCTCTGAAGCAGCAACCTCTATGGCTAGATCGAAATCTGTGGTGAAACGTATCCACAGTTCCGTATTTTGACCAAGAACATATGTTTTAAACCTCTCAGCCCATCCTGGATATTCATTCAAACTCATCAGTTTTGGGGGTCGATTCAAACTTCCTGTTTCGCTTTCGCTTAATAAGATACTTTGTACACTCGGAGTTTGACCCGTTACTAATGCCCATTGATTTGATGGTAAAGCATTTGCTTGTGAAGATGTAGATACTGGAGATTCGGCCCATGATGGTGATAGACTTGTACACGTGTATTTTCCACTATCAGGAGCCGGTGTACCCCACCATGAAGGAGTAACACCTGAACTTGTATATTTTCCACTGTCTGGAGCCGGAGTTCCCCACCAACTCGGATTCATCTTTGACAAGAAAAATAAATTCTATGTCAAGGTCACGAAGGATGATGGCCACCCGAAAGATCAACACTTGTTCGAAGGATCAACAGTACTCGAAAGGTCACTGTTGTATCTCGAACAATGGTTTCGAAAGATTCACAAGCTCGAAGGATTCACTATTTGAAAGATCCTTATCTTTCGAGTTAAATATCCTTATCTTTCGTATAGCTGACTTTCGAAAGATCACACTTGTTCGAATGATCAACAGTGTTCGAAAGATCACTGTTGACTTTCGAGCAATGGCTTCGAAGGATTCAAAATCTCGAAAGATTCACACTTGAAAGATCCTTATCTTTCGAGATAAATCCTTATCTTTCGAACAACTATCTTTCGAACAACTATCTTTCGAAAAGATTCCCTTATCGAAAGATATGTTTCAGACTTCGAAGGATGGGTCGAAGGATGATGATCTTTCGAGCCTTCCTTGATCGAAAGATGGTCTTTCGATGTCGAAGGATATCTTTCGAAGTCGAAGGATATCTTTCGAATGTGCACTGACACACTGACACTGATGTGACGGGTAGGTGAAAAGGTGATGGGTTGGTAAGTCAACTTTCGGCAAAAGGGTATGGCAGACTGTACTATCTTACCAACCACGATTTTCAAACAAGAACTTACCCAAAATGGTAAATTTAACCCAGAAACCGGTGACCGGAACCCTAACCGGAATATTGCCGGAATTCACCAAATCACTCAAAAACAAGTTTTCAAGTTACCCAACCCACTTACGAACACTCCCGGTAAGTTTAAAACACGTTTTCCAGTTTAAAAGTGTAGAAAAACCAACAAAAACGGGTGTTAAACCAAGTGTTCAAACACACACCAAGAACTTGAAAAACCCGGTTTTAAACAAGGTAAAGAGCCAAGCTCTGATACCACTTGTAGGTCCCTTTTTGTCGGATGACGAACCTCAAACCTTGTTATACTAACCCACTAGCGAGTGCGGAATCCAAGCTAGTGAGCAAACCGAGATTAAGCAAGTACAAACACAACACACAAGGGTTCACCGATTAACACAACTTGTATTAATGCAAATGAAGGTTTCGGTTACAAGCACAATGTTTACAAATCTAACTTGTAAACTCTCAAAGTGTGTGTGTTTCGGAAGATGCTCTCAAGAACTCTCTCTCTCAGGTGTGTGTGTCTATATGCATCTCACAGAACTCAACACATTGCATGGGTATATATACCCAAACACAGCAGGTCTGCTCGAAGGATCCGATAGATGATCCGAAGGATCATCTATCGATGACAACATGTTCGAATGATCAGCAATGACCTCGAAGGATGATCCTTCGAGGTCCAACAATTCGAAGCATATCTTTCGATTACCTCGAAGGATCGACAGTATCCTTCGAGACTATCCTTCGATTCAGACTAGCATATTACAAACAGATTGACCAAGTCAAACTAGGAGGATAGTTGACTTGGTCAACTTACAGACTAACTTTGGACATCGTTTATATACAGACCGAATACAGACAAAGTACAGACACAAGTGCACCAACAGTTTGGCGATCCATGATTTCGACAGGCTTTTCCACGAAGTGTAAGGTTTCGTTGACCTGAAGATCGTCGAGTGGTGCGATTAGATCATGATCAGCAAGGCATTTGCGGAGGTTAGACACATGGAAAGTCGGGTGGACGTTACTGAGTTCCTCCTGTAGTTCGAGTCTGTAGGCGACTTTTCCGATCCTTTCTAGAATCTTAAAAGGTCCAACATATCGAGGCGCTAGTTTCCCTTTCTTGCCGAATCTGACTACACCCTTCCAAGGGGATACCTTTAGGAGTACGTAGTCGCCAACGTCAAATTCAAGGGGCTTGCGTCTTCTATCGGCGTAACTTTTCTGTCTACTTCGAACTTTTACCAAGTTGTCCCGAATCTGGTGGATTTTGTCAGTCGTTTCTTGTAGGATCTCGGGACCGGTTAGTTGCGAATGACCGATCTCGTGCCACACAATAGGCGATCGACATCTCCTTCCATACAAAGCTTCGAATGGTGCCATTTGAATGCTGGCATGATATTTGTTATTGTATGAGAACTCGACTAGTGGCAGGTGTTTGTTCCAACTACACCAAAATCTATGACACACGCCCGGAGCATGTCTTCAAGAGTACGGATCGTTCTTTCAGTCTGTCCGTCGGTTTATGGATGGAATGCAGTACTCAGATTAAGCGACGTACCAAGAGCCGCTTAAAACGTTTCCCACAACCGAGAAGTAAACCGAGCATCACGGCCAGAGATGATGTCGCGAGGCGTACCATGATTACAAATGATCTCGTCGGTGTAGATTTGGGCTAGTCGTTCCACCTTGTAGTCTTCTCGTATCGGCAAAAAGTGGGCTGATTTCGTTAGACAATCAACTATAACCCAAATACTGTTGTGACCTGATGGCGTGGGCGGGAGTTTCGTTATGAAATCCATAGCTATACTCTCCCACTTCCATATAGGTATCGGCGGTTGTTTGAGTAAGCCAGAAGGTCTTTGATGTTCAGCCTTGACTCTTGCACAAGTTAAGCAACTTCCAACGTAGAGAGCGATATCCCGTTTCATGCCCGGCCACCAGTACTTATAACGAAGATCCTAGTACATCTTGTCAGCACCGAGATGAATGGAGTATCGGGATTTGTGGGCTTCATTCATGATAATCTTTCGCAAATCGGTCCGTTTAGGGATCCAAATTCGGTCCAGATAGTAGAATATCCCATCAGCTTTGCTTACTAACTGAGCTCCATCGTGATAGATCCTTTCTCTCTTCAATGTACGCTCATTAAAGCAAGCATGTTGAGCTTCGCGAATAAGGGCTTCGAGGTTATGTTGGGCTTGAACGTTTCGGATACTGAGCACGTAACTCTTTCTGCTGAGCGCGTCGGCAACAACATTCGCTTTGCCTGGGTGATAACGAATCTCACAGTCGTAATCGTTGAGGAGTTCTACCCATCGGCGTTGACGCATATTAAGTTCCCTTCGATTGAAGATATGTTGTAAACTCCTGTGATCAGTGTAGATTGTACACTTAGTGCCATACAGGTAGTGTCGCCAAATCTTTAATGCAAAGACAACCGCGCCTAGCTCGAGGTCATGGGTTGTATAGTTCTTCTCGTGGATCTTGAGCTGTCGAGATACGTAAGCTATAACCTTGTCTCGCTGCATGAGGACACAACCAAGACCAAGGTTGGAAGCATCACAGTAGACAATGAAGTCGTTGCTTCCGTCGGGCAGCGTAAGAATCGGAGTGTTGCACAGCATGTGCTTGAGGGTTTGAAAGGCAGATTCTTGTGCGGTTCCCCACACAAAAGGCTTGTCTTTATGCGTAAGAGCGGTAAGTGGCACAACGATTTTGGAGAATCCCTCGATAAATCGTCGATAATAGCCCGCTAGTCCGAGAAAAGAACGAACTTCAGACGGGTTCTTAAGCGTAATCTAACTTTTGACGGCTTCAATCTTCGCGGGATCGATGTGTATTCCCTGACTATTCACGATGTGACCCAGAAACTGAACCTCCTCTAACCAGAATTCACACTTGGAGAACTTGGCGTAAAGTTGGTTCCCCTGAAGTAACTCGAGAACCAAACGTAGATGCTGCGCATGTTCGGCCTTCGATTTGGAATAGATCAAGACATCGTCAATGAACACGATGACGAAACGGTCTAAGAAAGGCTTACACACGCGATTCATTAGATCTATAAAAACCGCGGGTGCGTTAGTTAAACCAAAAGGCATAACAACGAATTTATAGTGGCCATATCGGGTTCGAAAAGCGGTTTTGGGGATGTCTTCCTCTTGAATCCGCAATTGATGATAGCCTGAACGTAGATCGATCTTCTAGAAACACTTGGCACCTTGCAGCTGATCAAATAAGTCGTCGATTCGAGGCAAAGGGTATCGATTCTTAATGGTTAGCTTATTCAACTCCCGATAATCGATGCACATCCGGAACGACCCGTCCTTCTTTTTGACGAAAAGGACTGGCGCGCCCCAAGGAGAGGTGCTTGGGCGAATAAAGCCTTTTTTGAGTAATTCCTGGAGTTGGTTCGAGAGTTTCCGCATTTCGGATGGAGCGAGTCGATACGGAGCTTTGGCAACGGGGTTAGCTCCAGGAATAAGGTTAATACGAAAGTCGATATCACGAGTTGGCGGTAGTCCGGGGAGATCGTCAGGGAACACCTGAGGAAACTCACGGACTACTGGAACATCTTTGACTTCAACTTTCTTTTTCTTTCCCTTCTCCGCTACTACAATGTTGGCCAAGAAGGCTCGGTATTCCTTGCGGAGATACTTGCTGGCTTGAACGCACGACATGAGCTTGAGACCTTTCGACGTTGTTTCACCGTATACACATAGAAGATCACCATTTGCTAGCGAGAATCGAATCATCTTTTCGAAGCATACAACTTCAGCATGGTTTTCACGAAGAAAGTCCATGCCTACTATGATATCGAAACTTCTGAGTGGCATCGGAATAAGATCGATTGGAAAGATGTGATTGTTGAGCTCGAGAGTACAATCACGAAGAACAGAGTTAACTGCGACAGTTCTTCCAGTAGCGACTTCGACTTCGAATGACGAGGACAGATAAGAGCGCTTACGACTAAGGAGCTTCTCGAATTCAAACGACACAAAGCAGTTATCGGCTCCAGTATCAAACAAACATGATGCATAAATACCATTCACAAGGAACGTACCATTAACCACGTTGTTATCCGCCTGAGCCTGACGGGCATTGATGTTGAAGGTTCGAGCATGGGCTGCTTGCTGCTGTTGCTGAGGCTGCTGTTGCTGCTGCTGGGGCTGCTGGGGTTCTTGCTTAACTACCCTGTTCGGGCACCGGTTTGCAAAGTGGTTAGGGTCACCACATGCAAAGCAGACTCGAGCATTGACTGCAGATGCTTGAGCTGCTTGTTGGCCTTGAGGGGCGGGGAGTAGAGCTTGATTGGCAGTAGCTTGAACTGGGGCTTGAGGGGGGACCATAGTGACAGTTCGTAGTGAAATGACCGTAAAGGTTGCAGTGAGTGCAAAAACGACAGGCTAGACCCACTGGATGATGATACGAGCATGTCGGGCAGAGCGGGTGAGGGCCTGTGTATGCACGCTTTGCTGGCGGTGCATTGATCACTGGAGCTGAGCGGTGGTGGTGTTGCTGCTGAGCTGGTACAGCTTGTAGAGGAGCAGCAGTTGTTGCGGCAGCACAGCTCTTGTTGCTGGAGCTGTTGTTGTTGTGCTTCTTCCTTCTTCTTGATGACTTGGAGGGTTGAGCAGATGAGTCGGTGGTTGCTGTGGTGGCTTGGTGCAGAGACTTGGTTTGCTTATCCCAAAAACCAGACTTCACTCGCTTGTCATTTATCTCAGCGGCGAGTAGGTAAGTCTCTTCAATCGTTGCTGGCTTGGCGGCGTGGACAAAGTCGGCTACACAGTCGGGCAGGGCTCGAATGTACTTCTTGATGGTTTGATCCGGGGTCTTGACCTGATCGGGACATATGATGCTAAGCTGCTTGAAACGAGCAGTGAGAGCAGCGTTGTCTCCATCTTTCTGCTTGATGGTCCAAAACTCGTCCTCCAGCTTTTGGCGCTCATGAGGAGGGCAGAATTCGTCGATCATAATTGCCTTCAACTCCTCCCATGTTAGCTCGTAAGCTGCATCATTTCCGCGCTTGTTTCGTTCGGCCGTCCACCAGTCTAGAGCACGGGACTGGAAGACGCCTGTAGCATTGAGTGTGCGGAGATTCTCAGGACAGCCGCTTTGGCACAGAGTGACTTCAACCGAGTCAAACCAGTGAAACATGGCGGTAGGGCCATCCTCGCCAGTGAACTCTTTGGGTCCGCATGCTTTGAACTGCTTGAAGCTGAAAGCAGCCTTGCTAGCATCTTTGGGTGCATCTGTTCGCGATTCTTCAGACGACTTGCTGGCGTTTTCATAAACGTTACTCACAGCCTTTGCTACGCTTTTGGCGATGATAGCGGCGAGTCGCTTATCTCTCTTTTCCTGACGGGTCAGGTGGTGTCGGGATCCAGACGACGACATGGTCTGCAATAGACATCGTCACTGGACTCAACACAACGAAGTCGTGCCTCACTCGTCTAGACTACTAAAGCTTAGGAAAACGTCGGAGCACATATCACATAAACACATAGGCACATAACCACAGTTACATGTAAGCACAGAAGCACGTAAGCACGTAGGCACGTAAAGCACAGAGTCACATAAACACAGAAGCACATAAGCACCTAGGTATTTAATCACAGATGCAGTCAAAATACAGAAACCTATCATTCAAAGCTCGCGTGTCGTTCGTATATAGTGATCGCGTATAGTATATCGAATAGTACCACGTAATCGTATAGCTTATTGAGTATAGTATAGCGTATATCGTAGCATGGTGTCGTCTAGAATTGTAGCGACTTATTAGCGTGTTGAGATAGATTAGCAAATGCGAGTCATGTGTGTTGATCGAAATGGCAGCAAAATCGAATAATATCCAAAATATAAACACATAAACAGATAAAGCACACAGAAACACATAAAATCAACGAGTCATCAGAGTACACGGCTGCGGTTCTCAGAATCAAAACGCATAAAATCGAGAGGTAGATTGTCTGCGGCTACTAGACATCGACTACCCAAAGCAATCCGACTATTCACAGTGGACTTGTCGTCACTTTCGACTTTAAGGGTCGTGTTTCTGCCTCGATTCTTGGGCATTCAACACGCATTCCTTAGGTCATACTTGTGAGTTCAGGTCGTTGGAGTCCGTCGAATGCCTTGGTGAGATGAAATAATATTCGGAACAATTTGCCAAGGTTAGGGTTTCACCCCTGGCTTAGCAATTTCTTCCTTGTTTTAAGAAAACCTAAGGAGAATTTTCATCAAAATGGGGATTTCACTCCTGATTTGGTATAATTCTCCTCGTATGTTATGGAAAATATCAGGATAAGCATGAGTAAATGGATAAAATCATCATAAGTCAGGCAATTCAGTCAGGAGTTTACGGTTTTCACACCTATTCCTGACCAAATTGCTTAACTTTTATTGAAAATTCAAGTGCAGTGATAGTGAAGAATTGCAGAATAAGGCACATAAACTTGGTCTGTTGGTTCCTAACTATAGTCTAGGTCTCTAAGACAGCGACCCAGACTAGGTCGTGTCGTACCTAATTCCCTATAGTTATGGCTCTGATACCAATCTGTCACACCCCAACCGATGGCGGAAGCATCGGGGCATGGCACTGAGCGAAACAGGTTGTCAAGAAGTTTCCACAACAACTATTAATACAAATTCAGTTTAAAGTGATACGTCCCATACCGTATCCCGAATAAATAACAAGTTATTACAGATAACATCCAAACAATTAATCATGTTCCGACAACTCAGGTTCAAATTAGACATAAGTATAAAGTATTGTTCAATGCCCCTAAAGACCCAGACTGACAAGATCTACAGACAACTATGCACTAGCAGCTTGTTCTTGACAGACAACTATTTGTTGGGGGCCTCTAGAGACTTATTCTAGCTTCACTTCCCTAGCAAGCAAATACCTTAAACACCTGTCACATACGTTAAAATAAAGTCAATACATAAAATGTAAAGGTGAGCATACAAGTTTGATAATAGCATATAGAGTTTGAATAGTTTACGCATAAACAACACGTACACAAAGGGAAATGATGCATGTTAATTATCGACATGGATCTATCGATACCAACGACTGCGGGTTGACTGTCCGAGACAGTTCGCAATACATGATTACCACCGTAATTCATGCAAGTAATTGTCCTTAACAACCCCCGTGTGAACGGGTGCTGAGTCCAAACTATAGTACTACGTTGCTAAGGCAGGTAGACAGCATTCCACGTGTAAACATAGTAAACAAGCATTCACTTAGTCACGTAATACATGCAATCGGTTAGCGTTCAAATAGTTTGAGTAGTGTGTTTGATTGTGATTTTGATAGGTAACGTATGTAACACCCAAAAGTGCTAAAGCAAAAAGGGTTCGAGTATACTCACAGTGATTGGTTATGGATTGAAGGGAGCGCTGAGAGTAGGGTTAGCCTGAATAGTTCGATAGCACAACAATGAGTAACGCGGAATGCAAACAAGTGCAAATGGATCGAATAGTCTGGTCGATCGAACAGCAGGTTCGATCGAACGGGCTGTTCGATCGGCTTGAAAGTCTGTTTGAACAGTCCTGTTCGATCAGCCGGTAGGCTGGTCCATTCAAGTGGATTGTTTCTTCCTCTGATGTGTTTGTGTATGATGGTTTGAACTTTTGAAGTTTTCGTTGTAGTATTTGAGAACACTGAAGTGTTCTTACCTTTCAGGTCGATCGATTAAACGGCCTGTTCGATCGGCCGGCTTAACCGATCGGTTAGGAACTTCAGAAGTAGTTCTCAGCAGGATGTCACTCGATCGAACAGCCTATTCGATCGGATGGCATTCCGTACTACGAACGAGTTGCAAAATCGATTAAGTGTTGAAGCATAGTATCTCATGATCCGAAGAGTAATGTTTACCAATCGAGTAGCGTATTCGATCGAACATCACTTCGTCAATAGCATACTTCATGAAGTTTGAAAAGTGTGGGACCATGTGCTAGCCAATCGGCTGGCCCAGGCGATCGGCTGGTATGTTCGATCGGCTGGGCTGTTCGTTCGAACGGCCTAGCCGTTCGGCCAGCAATTCTGACTTGGTCGGCCTTTCGTCTAACACTTAG
Source organism: Helianthus annuus (assembly GCF_002127325.2). Lineage (NCBI taxonomy): Eukaryota > Viridiplantae > Streptophyta > Magnoliopsida > Asterales > Asteraceae > Helianthus > Helianthus annuus. The sequence continues at coordinate 39,190,209 of NC_035447.2, read as the reverse complement.
CTGTTTGATTATTTGTCATGCTTTTAAGGTATTTTGACGGCGAGTTAAACCGTAGAACGTGGGTTCTTACTTGTTGCACCGGTTCGGACAGGAATCACCCAAGTCCGGCCGGTGAACTGTTCGGAACGGTAGTTTGATGTTTAACCCGAAATCGGTGAACCTTGTAGATAGTATCCGTATCTTGAACCTTTTAACCGTTAGAATGATTAGTTAGTCGGTTCGAGCTTCGTTCCTATCGGTTTTTAAGGTTTGAGTGTAAAATGTTGAAGAAAAGTTGGAAATCCTTCCGTGAAAGTGTTAAGATTCTTACAAATCTTAGTTTGTTTATGTGGGAATCGGTCAGATCTAAGCTATTCATGGTTGAATGAGGCCAAAGTATGATGTTCTTCAAGAACACCATGATGACATCACCCAAGAACACTTAGATCTTGGTGATTTCATGGTTAGAAATCAAGTTTTGAAAGATAGAAAGGTGTAGAATCATGTATTGATAAAAAACTTACAAGAATTAGAGTGAAAACTTACCGGAGTTGAGAGAAATCTGAGAAAAGGTGAAGAACACGGCTGGTTCGGTCAGAGCTTTCCAAAAATAGAAAGGATGAAAATGACAGGGCTATTTATAGGCCTCCCAAAGAGGAAAGTGTCAACCGATCGGCCAGGATCTCCGATCGAATGGCCTGCTCGATCGGCCAGGAAAGTGCTAGCTGATCGACTGGCCTGTTCGATCAGTAACCCCTTTTCGAATGTTTCGCGACAGTTTTCGATATTTCGATTTCGATAGACGATGATACGAATACGATAGAGTTCCTAGTCAAATTACTTTCAGTCCCAACTACTATATCTAACATACAATCATCTATAAGTCGCGTTTCAATGTCGGTTTCGATTGAGTTCGATTGCTTTTCGAGTTTCGATTCGAGTTTTGATTGATCCGATTGAATACCACACAAAACATAAAGTAAACATGCACAAGTAACACATAAGGCACACACACACGTAAGTATTACCACACCAGTTTTGCATAGTTCGAGTCTCGAGTTCGATTGATTGATTTGATTAACTTGATTATTGATTGATTAACTTTATCGCATTGTTACTTCTTATTATTCACAGTCGTAAATCGGCCGCTTTGATTAAACATTCGATCAATTCATTTAGACAACACTTACTCCACATAATACAATAAAACACAAAATCGATAAATTACAGTCAAAGAAGTCAAAGTTGACTTGGACTTTGACTTTGACATTCGAAAACATGGGGTGTTACATTGCCCAATGCCGCGCGTTGCGGCGGCGTCAAGTAAGTTGTTTATAGCAGGTGGATTTATAAGTCTTAACACATACACTACATATATCTATAGGGTTTTAAGCGAGAATGCTACAAACTTCATGTTGTAGTTTTTACATGGGTTATATTACATTCCTTAGGTCGGAATTAAAGTTGTCACAAAAATGCCATCTTCTTGTCTAATGCTGAATAAAGAGTGTCCGTGCATAGGCGATTTGTTTCTCGCTCAAATAATTCTAGAGCCCAGACTTTTTAGACGTCTTCTTTGGCTTCTTTTAAGTGGTTTTGCGGTCTCTTTTGAGTTCTTTCGTTTAGAGCGTTGGCGATGTTTTATTTAACGAATATTCAGGTGTGCTATGAGGAGCATTATCAAAGCTTTTCATACCCCTATAATACCCATTGCCAATGGTCTTATACAAATTTGCAATAATTTCCAGGCCTTCCACGAAAATTGAAGCATTACCTTTTTTAATCACCCTTTCATATTAAAATTACCTTTCTAGCCAATTTTATACTTGATAAATAAATATATTATATCAAGTACTATGTATTTCAACGTGAAATAAATATAATATAAATATATATTACTAAAACGTTAAAACACTACGCATGTCATGTAATACTTAACAATAAATATTTTCTTTTGCAAGCTTATGCTTTAGTTTTTAAACAACACCGAAGTCATAATATGGTTTTATACCTACAGGCCCATTGTTTTGCATAAAACCAGCTAATGGATTTTCAAACCCAATATCCATCCCAGCTCAATTAACCTAAAATATATCTATTTTTTCTTTTACTGTAAACATACTGCGAGAGAAAGAGAGAGAGAGAGAGAGAGAGAGAGAGAGAGAGAGAGAGACGAATGAGGGAACCCGTTGTTGCTCCAGCGGCCTCCCACAGTGGAGCAAAGTCCGGCGTCATCTTTTGCTTTTACGGAGAAGATGTGTGCGGGTGATAGAAGTGTTGAACACGAACAAATCTACTACGGCGGTGGCCCATAGTCGACCTCCGACGACTGGCCTCCAGCCAAAAGATCTAACAACAACAAACATCACCACCTCATCGATCTCATTCTTTTTCATCCACAGGTTGGTTCTTCAATAACTTTTATTCCGACTAAAAATCACTTATTTGAAATAATTATTTATTAAATGGGTCCACAAGTCACATCTTTTTCAAATGTAAATAACTTTTCTTATATCTTTATCTCTCAAAATCCTGGATTTATATTAGGATTTGAAACTTCACAATCTTACAGACATTAATCAAAACATTATCTTCCTAAAACAACAGTAAATCACTCTTCAAATTCATGTTGGTAAGAATTGAATCTAGCTTCTCTTTAAAACAACAGGAATATTCACCGAAACACCAAGCGAGCAGTGCGTCTCTGTGATAGATAATCGTTTGACAGTAGAAAAAGAAGAGCCCTTGAAGAAAAGGAAACAGATTAGAAATTAACCCTAAAATATTGTCCACTACCCAGTGTTCAAGACTTCTCTGTTGTCAGGGTACTTTTGTCTTTTGTTGCGAGGGTACTTTTGTCTTTTGGCCGGTGGCTTTGCCACCGACCTTTCTCTTTAAATTTAAGAACTAGGATTTTGACCCGCCGCGCGTTGCGGCGGTGTCGAAAGTTAAATTAACTCGTATTTATACTTTATATTTGATCCGGCTCTTTACTAAAAAAACTATGTCACCGTCGAATGAAAACATATTTATACTTTATATTTGACCGGCTCTTTACTGAAAAAAAGTTACTGAAAACATGTTACCTGGTTGTCGATTGCATCTCTCAAGCACCGAAAACGGCATGAATTGGTCTCGAGTGCGAGTGATGTGTAGGTTTTTGCTGCTCCACCTTCAGCAATTACTTGAAATGATGATATAATTATCTGCATTTGATGATAATATTGTTTATATCTTCTATCAACCTGTGCACATAAAAAATTTGTTTCTTAAGTTCTTGGTTTTGTATTCTTGAAAACCAACAGAATAAAGATTGGATCCGCACACGTCGTTACACGTTTTTTTGACTTTGTTAGACACATTATGTTCGTGAGGTTAACGTCATTAAACATAGAATTAGGAACGCCATTTTTTTGGGAAGTGGGACTTTTATTCAAATAAGATCTGATGCACAATTACTTAATGATAAAGGCAAGTTCGTAGACTATTCAATAAACTATTGTATAAGAACTGATGCACAATTACTTTACGAAAAACGTAAGTTCGTAGACTATTCAATAAACTAAATAAACTACTGTAACTTTATTTAAAATCCAAAACTATATGAATAATTAATCATGATATAATAAAAAAAGAAAAAGAAAACAGAGGTTCATGAATTCATGAACAGAAAGAAAGAAAGATAAAGGGAAATGAGAAGCTTTTTGAGGGCAATTTTATCCCGATCGGTAGGATGGTGGACCAGATCAAAGAGGATTCCTTCGTTTGGATTAATAACTGTGCGAAGCTCAGATCGATAAAATGGGAGGACTGGAAGAACTTTGATATCATAGGCATAATGTAACACTGTGTTGTTGTTCGTTTTGTTTCGTTTTTGTGGGGTTGTTGTTTGTTCCCAGCCGCTTGCTGGCTCTTTATATATATATATATATAAAGTGTGTTTGCTGTTCAAAAACAAAAAAAAGAAAGAAAGAAAGAAAGATAAATGGCATTTGTCAAAGCAAGCAAACAATTTGTTTTAGTACCATAATAATTGTCTTTAATGCTGAATTATGCATGTCCTTAACTTCATAACTGTGCACCCGTAGGTCAAAATTTGAAATCATAACTGCAGATGGTGCTGTCCTTCTTGGACTCCTTAACAACATTGAACAAACGCATATATGATCATCAGTAATATTGATTATTTGACAACATACAAACTAATAAATAACATGAGAAAGCAGACCATGCCTCCATTCACAGTTTCCGTGAGTCGAAACAACATTTATACAAATAATAACTGTTATAAATAGGTATGGGCACATAGACCCATTTTGAATCATAGTTTGATGATGCTTCATATAAGAGTAGCCAATGATTTACAGTAAAAACAAAAATGTGTGTACCCTGAATGAAGATTCTAAACTTTAGGGTGATAGTGTAAATACCAAAGCTTACAGTTAAAGAAACAAAAATGTGTGTACCCTGAATGAAGATTCTAAACTTTAGGGTGATAGTGTAAATACCAAAGCTTACAGTTAAAGTGGCCATTTTCTTTACCCAAGAGTCACCTTGGAGAGCTAAAGTCGATTTAAAAGAAGTGTGGAACATCATAAACCATACATCTTTATCAGTTTTAGGATCAGATGGAAACGAAACAACTTTGGTTCAGGACTTCTAAACTGATTCAAAACCTCCAGTAATGGTGGCATTTTAGTCATTCGATTTAACCGAGTAACATGTCAGTGAGAGCAATACTACTAAAACTGAACATTACTCATTGCGTTAGTTGTAAGCTTACCTTTGAAATCTGTGACTGATGTAGAGGTTATTGCTGGGATGTCTCCTTTGTTATCATCCAAACAATTAAGAGCAACAACATTCAAGAGCTGGTCATGGTTAACATGACGAAAAGCGAGCCACATAACCATGGGCGCCTAACATTTGTAATCTGGCGAAATGCACATAACCATGGGCGCCTAACACTGCAAAATTCTAATTTAATTTCACCATGTTGAAACAATTTTGCAGGTTTCATTTTAGAACAAACTTCACAACATCAATCAATTCTGAACCCATTTTAAAGCTTTATTGATAACCACTGACTTATTTCTAAGTTCTTTGACCTGCATAGACTATAATCGAAATCATATTTATCACATTAAAGTTCACTAAGAAATTATGAAAGAAAACAACTTCAAAGCAGCTGAATCTAGGTAGAAATGAACATTTTGAGAACTGAACTTAGGACCCTAAATATAGAGAATCGAATTGGGGATGATATCAATAACTGCACTTGAAATATATTCCGAAAATAAAGCATGTTCAAAATCAGGTGCTTACCAGAATCAAGGTTGCCAAATATCAGGTGTTTCTTAAGAAATCAAATAAAGGTCCATCGCACCTTAGCCGCCGTGAACTCCACCTTCACCAGCAGACGTTCAAGACTCTAGATCCTTAGTCGACGTATCTTCTAGTTTCTTGACCAATCCATACTTATTTATCTTTGTTCCCCTGTGAATATGAGACATGTAAGAGCAGATTAGAAAGGTTGCCGGAATCTATAGAATCCTAGCTCCCAAGTCATCGCCGATTCTTACCTTACTAAACCCTGGGCTTGCTCGATCTACCCATCACCACTCGATTGGATTCCTCTTGCTACTGGAACGGTGACGGTCTATCGATACCACCGCGTATCATCGTTATTGGGGGTCGCTAAGAAGGAAAATGATGAATCTACCTTTGACCGACTTCCGGATCGTTGCTCATGCGAAGCAATTGCCAAGAGAGAGCAGAAGAAGGAGCGTGAGAGAGAGTAGAAAGATCAGAGTGGCGATGATTGGTAAAGATAATTGAGGAAACTTCTAGGTGTATAAATAATGGGTGTGGCTGAATGCACCTCCATTTTTACTGTTTATACCCCCATTTTCAAAAATATCACTTTTATAAATTTTTAAATTCCACCCTTTACCTTTTATATATTATTGTTTTGTTCAATTGTTTACGGTTTTTTTTGTTCATTCCCTGTTTGTTTTTTATTAAATCTTGATTGTTTTGTTCAAGTTTCTTTCTCTTTTCACCCGGATGATTTTGTTTTGTATTATTTGTTGACTGTTTTGTTTAATTTTTTTTTCACACAGATGATTTTGATACTTTTTAACAATTTGATTTGACGTGAAAGATTTTTTATATTACATGTTATTGTATATTATTGATATAAAAATAGGACGTGTTTAACAACTAAATTTCAAAAAGAAACATTCGCCCAAAGTTTGTGAATTTTTTTAAAAAGAAATTATGAAGTTTAACTAAAATAAAATGGCTATTCACGTGAAAAAAGCATGTGTAAATTCTGTTGTGATGGACTGATCAATCGTTTCAAGCCATCTACATTAAAAGGTTTGATTATACTTATTTAAAAACTTTAGGGGGGAGTGCGATCAGTAAAAATTAAGAAGATGGGAGTGCATTTAGCAACACCCATAAATAATATATAAAAGAAGGAGGTGTTTTGTCTGTTTGTACCACCGACATTTATCTTTAATGTTATATAAATATATATTGAAATATTCGTTAAAAAGTTAACTTTATTAAACTTTAAGGGACGTATAGCTCTATTAAAATTTGGTATTGAAACATAAATTGTTTATAGAAAAAAGTTACTATTAAACTTCCGTATAATAAACATATTAAAAATCACAAGTATACGTAAATCGTTTATAAAATAATATTAGAGCTCCGAGGCCGTTTAATAACTTTATTAACATTTAGGATTAGAAATATAAATTTATTTAAAAACAATAATATAAGGTTAGAAATGTAAATAAATTAAAAAATAATAACATTGTAGCTCTATAATTATAAATCAAATAAATATCAACAACTCTTCACAATGTCTTTTATTCTATTCTCCGGGTTGCGAGGTCGGTTTTTTTAACGTGATTTGAGCGTACTAATTTTTTTTCCTGTAATTTCTTATCGATCAAACCGTAGAGCAACTCAAAACGTCCATAATAAGCAAAACGTATTATATTCAACATGACTCATTTTCGAAAAAAAATACATCGAAACGTAAACCAAATTCAATTTATACCGATACGTACATAAAATTAAGCACGTAAAACTCGAGGGGGTCAAATGTTATTACATCGAAACGTAAAACAACTTCAATTTATATCGACAGGTACATAAACGTCAAATCGTAGACCAACTAAAAACATCAATAAAATAAGTACCAAGACGTATTATATTTGACATGACTCATGAAACGTAAAGTAAGTTGAATTTATACCGTATATTTAAAACACATTATATTTGACATGACTCGTTTCAAAACAAAATTTACGTAAAAATACACCAACTGAATCATGTATAAGAGTAAAATAAAATACATAAATTTTAACTAAAAACACCAAACATATAAAAACAAATAAAAAGAGTGTTGTAATACTTGAAAACACTTAAACTGAACAAAATAATTGAAGTGTACAGTAACGAAAAAATAATATGTTATAAAAGACAAAACGTAATAATTTCTTGAGTTTGGGCTGACACCAATAATGGCATTTCTTTTTCTATTTTTTGAATGACAAATTTCTTTTATTTCTGTTGTTGTATGTGGGACTTGAACCCAACTACCCAAGACTTTTCTCTCTCAAGGTGTTTAAAGCCTTTGTCTTTGTCAATGAACCATCACCTCACTCGTAATAATGACATTTCTTGACTATCCCTCACACCCACATAAAATTTAGGAGTAACTGCTAAAATGGTCCCTGATGTTTAGTCACTTTTGTCACTTTAGTTCAAACCTAAAACCTTCTGAATCTAGGTCACTGTGTTTCAATTTTGTTATCATTTTTATCCAAAAGCAAAATTTAGTCAAATTTTTCTGTTAATATTAAGCTTTTTTGTCTTCTTCATCTCTTTTAATGAAGAACAAAATGGTCAGATTTTTTTAATTTGTTATAATAAAACCTTAAAAGATCATTTGTCTTCATTAAAAAATAGGAAAAAAAATTAGATGTGGACTGAAAAATCTAACCATTTTTTTTTATTTTGGATGAAAACAGCAATGAAATTGAAACCACAGGGAACCGGATTCAAAATATTTGAATTTTGAACTAAAATGACAAAAATAACCAAATCTCAATGATCATTTTCACAATTTACTCAAAATTTAGAGATAAAGTGTGAAGTTGATGTGCCTCAAAAAACATATAAGATATATGGTCAAAACAAAAAAGAAAATCAATTGTAGCTAACAACTTGTATAATAATAATAATAATAATAATAATAATAATAATAATAATAATAATAATAATAATAATAATAATAATAATAATAATAATTGCATGTAAATAATTTTTTATTACAACCCTGGGTCGGTGGTGCACTAGTAGAATAGGAGAATGATAGATTGTCGTTGAAAAGAAAAATAAAATAATATATTAATCAACTTTGATCGACCTTAAACTATTTTTTTAAATTTTAATTAAAAACTAGTTAATAAAATCTTGATAAGATAAACCAGGGTCGTGGTAACTTCGCAATTCATGGCGAACGACATTTTTTCATATGATGCGGTGGTGATTCGCTTGGTACTGTTTTGATTTGTTAGGTTATGTCCATTGGTGACCTAAAGTTGGGTTGGTCACTAATAAGACAAAACTTTGAGTAATTAATAAAATCAAAAATGAAATTAAAATTGGCAATCAAGTTGGTGGAGCAACCTTGGTTGCAACACAAACTAATTCCCCTATTAGTTTAATTATTCAAATAACTTATAATATTCAAACATTTAAAAAAAACTAAATACATGGTATATCTTATTATTATTATTTTTTTTTTGTGAACATCCTGATATAAATTTTATTAGAAACCGAGTTCGTTAAAAAACATATTTTTTAGGTTGGGATGAGTTGTGAATGTGTGTTAAAAATTGAGTAAGGTTGGGTTGTGTAGATGGAAGAAAGAGATTATTTTTTTAATAAAAAGTTGGGTTAGGTTTGGTCACCAATGGAGATAGTCTTATGGCATTTTCAACGTCAACACTCGGTATAACGCCAATAAATAAGAGAAAATAAAAAAAGGTAAATAACAAAATTAACAAAGAAAAAATAAAGTAAAAAAAAAAGGTAAAAAGTGAAAAGAAAAAGTAAAAACTAGTTTTATTTTACTATACCACACGTTAAAACTTTTCTTCTTTAATAACGATATTAATTTTTTAATAACATATAAATATTGCTAAATGATAAACTTTCATTAGGGTCAGAAGTTTTTTTGTGATCGGTTGACCATTGCTATATGTTACTTTTTCTTCGGATCAATTTGGGCTAGGTCGGGACGAATTATATAATAAAAATAAAATCAAATTATATATTATATAATATTCTAATTTGTAACATTTTGTTGCATTAAAGATTGTACACCATGCTATGTTGGTGTTTTGAGCATTCAATGGTTGTATAAAAGCATTATTTATAATAATAAGTAGTAATATATGTTTGTATTATTGTTTGTACCATTTGTATTGAAATATATATGGTTGTTTTGAAGAAACCATGGGTCGGCTAATTTCCGTTATTTTACTAATTTTGTGAAAATAATGTTAAAAAGCGAGTGATGGTTAATCATGCATCATGTGGTGGCGTTGATAGCCGAAAGACAGAGGGTACATGCACTAATTGGTTTTTGTCCCCAAATGTTGAGTGTTTTGTGCCTTATGTGCAAGGCTTGATGCAAAACTACTATCGAGCGGGGTCTCACTGGAAGCAGACTCTTTATTTCTACGGTGTAGATGTAAGACTATCTACATTTTACCCTTCTTAGACCCTACATTGGTTGATGTATTTTACTTTCTAAAACTGGATTACTCAAACGTCTGATATGAAGTTGAACCCGACCGCGACGCGGCGGATGATCCTTCTAGTTAAATATCAAATACAAAAAAAAAGTACATCAATCACTATTAGAAATGTATTATAGGAAAATAGGAAATACAAATATCCCTAAAGTTATTTTTTTATGTTTTTATTTTTTGAAATCTAACCATTACATGATCTATACAAACATTTTTAAACAACACTTTTTCAGTATAGCAAATACAATTATCGTTTATTTTCTCATCATCAATCTGATTATGCAAATCGAACTTTCATGTACCTCACCACAGAAATACATTCGAGAGCTACCTACAGCCAGTGGCGGATCCAAAAACTTCTTTCAGTGGGTTCGTTTTGGTAGATTCTCACTATTTTTCCAAATCATACAAAGTTCTTACTAATAGTTTTCAAATCGAGTGGGTTCATATGAATCAACAAAACAGAGTTGGATCCGCCACTAACTACAGCGATCTAAATGAAGGGTGTTTATTTCTTTCAACCATAAATTATACAAGATTGGTGGTGCGACTTTTCAAATGGCATTAAGTTTCTTCTTTGTTAATTGATGCTATTAGCTTCCAAGGGAATGGTTCAAATGAAAACCACTTTTATTGTGAAAACTCGATAACTAACTAAAAAAAGCCTAAAAAACACACCAAATTTTTTTTTTCAATTTTTTTATAAAAATAGTAGGTTTTTTTATATATAAAAAAATTTTCAAAAAAAAAAATCTTTTGTAGTACACATGTGTATTACACATACACATGTGTAGTATTACACATGTGCACTACAAAATTTTTTTTTTATTTTTGAAATTTTTTATATATAAAAAATGGCGAAAATTGGTATGCAAAAAAAAAAATTTGTATGTTTTTTTTGGCTTTTTTAGTTAGTTTTCGAGTTTTCATAATAACTAATGGTTTTCATTTGAACATTTCCCTAGTTTTCAAACGCGCTAAACAATTATTTGTTAGGTTTAGATTACATTAATTGGGGTAAGTTAAATGGGCTTAATAATTTGTTTAGTTTGGGCTTGAATCCTCGATTTTTTATAAGGCTTCTATCATCCAAATTTAATTATGAGAAAAATGCCCGGATAGTCCCTGTGGTTTCGCCTTTTTTCACCTATAGTCCCCAACTTTCTAAAATTACCTGAATAGTCCCCAAGTTTTCATTTTTTGTTCCCGGATAGTCCCTGGATCTAACTTCAGTTTGTTTTCTCTGTTAAGAGGGTGTGAAATGATAAAAATACCCTTTCCTTAAAAGGCCAAACCACAAGGACTATCCGGGCATCTTCTTCATTTTTATTTGTAAAACCCCACCACCACACTTCATCTTCAACCTCCACCCACCATTACCCTCCTCCACCCTCCACCATCACCGCCACAGTCACTCTCCACCAATTGTGAACACATATCCCACCATTTTAATTTGATTAATCGAAGCTAAGATCTGAAACCAAGGCCAATAGCAAAACTCAAAACCAACTCATCCAATTCAAACAAAACAAATTGTGACTACAGTCACTCTCCCTCACCAACAGTTAAACAAAACAAATCCCGATCCCAAATAGCAAAACTCAAAACCAACTCATCCAATAACCAATTCAAACATGAAACGTGACTACCCAAATCAAAACCACACCCTCTTCACCGGCTCCAGCAGCTCCACTCCTCCCTGCTTCCCGATCTGACCGGTAAATCAAAGATGTGGGACGAATTCAATGAACAAGACACCGGAGTTGACGAGCTGCTAGCAGTTCTCGGCTACAAAGTCAAGTCATCCGACAGGGTTGACGTCACACAAAAGATCGAACACCTTGAGGGCGTTTTATCAAACGATGATGGATTGTCATAGATGGCGTCCGATTCGGTTCACCAAAACCCATCCGATCTATGAAAATTGTCACAACCACCGCCTATTTCTTTTTCTCACTCGGGAACAAGTGAGAGTTTTGCTTTCACAGATTTGCTTTGCTGGTTGGAATCTGTGGCATGCGGTGGTGACCGGAATTCTTTGCCGGTGATGGTTGAGGAGGTTGAAGGGGATGGGTAGGGGGGTGGTTGTTGATGGGTTATGTTTTAGTTTTTTATAATTGTTGCTTCTCAGATTCGGAACTGAAAGATAATCACGTTCCCACTTGTGCATTAAGAAATGATGAACTTGTGCAGATATCTGTAGTCACAAATTAAAATGGTGGGATCTGTAGTCACGTTCCCGATTCTAATTTTTGCCTTGGTTTCAGATCTCAGCTGCGACTAATCAAATTAAAATGGTGGGATCTGTAGTCACAATTGGTGGAGAGTGACTGTGGCGGTGATAGTGGAGGGTGGAGGAGGGTGATGGTGGGTGGAGGAGGGTAATGGTGGGTGGAGGTTGAAGATGAAGTGTGGTGGTGGGGTTTTATATAAATAAAAATAAAGAAGATGCCCGGATAGTCCCTGTGGTTTGGCCCTTTAAGGAAAGGGTATTTTTGTCATTTCACACCCTCTTAACAGAGAAAACAAACTGAAGTTAGACCCAGGGACTATCCGGGAACAAAAAATGAAAACTTGGGGACTATTCAGGTAATTTTAGAAAGTTGGGGACTATAGGTGAAAAAAGGCGAAAGCACAGGGACTATCCGGGCATTTTTCTCTTTAATTATAGAGTAAATTGTCATTTTAGGCCCTAAGTTTTGTCCAAATTTATCATTATAGTCCAAATAGTTTTTTTTTTTTTTTTTGCCTCTGGGTCCCTGACTTTTCACTTTTGTTGCCATTTTGATCACATACACTAACTCCATCCAAAAACTCCATCTTTAACCAGGGGTATTTTGGGGATTTTTATTTTAAATGTTTTCAATTGCCATTTTGATCCAATTCCAAAAAATCAAAAAAATTCCAAAAAATTCTAAAAAATCATAAAAAGTCTAAAAAATTCTAAACTGACACTGTTACAACGTGGACCGTTTCGACCCGAAAAAATCTAAAAAATTCCAAAAAATTTCGAGCTGAACCGTTTCAACGCGAACCGTTTTGACCCGAACCGTTTCGAGCTGAACCGTTTCGAGGCGAACCATTTCGACCCGTACCGTTTCGAGCCGAACCGTTTCGACGCGAACCGTTTTGAGCCGAACCGTTTCGAGCCGAACCGTTTCGATCCGAACCGTTTCGAGAGCCGAACCGTTTCGAGCCGAACCGTTTCGAGAGCCAAACCGTTTAGAGCCGAACCGTTTCGAGCCGAACTGTTTCGACGCGAACCGTTTCGACGCGAACCGTTTCGACCCGTACCGTTTCGACCCGAACCGTTTCGACGCGAACCGTTTCGACCCGTACCGGTTCGAGCTGAACCGTTTCGAGCCGAAGCGTTTCGAGCCGAACCGTTTCGAGCTGCACCGTTTCGACGTGAACCGTTTCGAGCCGAACCGTTTCGAGCTGAATCGTTTCGAGCTGAAGCGTTTCGAACCGAACCGTTTCGAGCCAAACCGTTTCGAGCCGAACCGTTTCGAGCTGAACCGTTTCGAAGCGAACCGTTTCGACGCGAACCGTGCCTCGAAACGGTACGGGTCGAAACGGTTCAGCTAGAAACGGTTCGGCTCGAAACGGTTCGGGTCGAAACGGTACGGGTCGAAACGGTTCGCGTCGAAACGACTCAGCTCGAAACGGTTCTGGTCGAAAGGGTATTGGTCGAAACGGTTCAGCTCGAAACGGTTCGGGTTCGAAACGCGCCGAAACGGATTTTTTGTATTTTTTTAGAATTTTTATGATTTTTTAGAATTTTTATTATTTTTTTGATTTTTTGGATTTTTTTTTTTTTTGATTTTTTGGAATTGGATCAAAATGGCAATTGAAAACATTTAAAATGAAAATCCTCAAAATACCACTGGTTAAAGATGGAGTTTTTGGATGGAGTTAGTGTATGTGATTAAAATGGCAACAAAAGAGAAAAGTTAGGGACCTAGAGGCAAAAAAAAAAAACTATTTGGACTAAAATGACAAATTTAGACAAAACTCAGGGACTAAAATGGCAATTTACTCTTAATTATATTTATTGATTTTGTTCCCAGTTAATTAATGTTGATATTTAGAAAATTTTATATTAATTTTTCTTGTGGATCGTTATTATTTTCATGGGGATCGATGTCAATTTTTTTTTTGGGGGGGACGATCGAATTTTTATATATATTAACAGCCTATCAGGTGCCGGTGAACCCTATCTTACAAGTCTAGGTTCACCCCTGCTCCTAGCCGATAAAGGAAAGAAATGGGTGGTTGTGACGTTAAACCCCTTCACTCGGTCTTAATTTATATATACAAAAGGGGTATGGGGAATAGTGTCTGGCAGCTTGCCTAACATTTTCCCATTAGCAAAATACGATTTTGTCCCCCCGTTAAAAATTACAGGTTTGTTATCGTTAGTGTTAGGCAGTTGTCGGGCACTCCCTTATTTGGTTAACTGGATATAACTTTTATCGAGATTGTGCTATGAGTAATATGTACAAGTAACCGAAACACTGAGTACTATTATGAAACTGAGAAATATTCGGCTTAATACGATATTGTAGTCGTCTAACCGTGCGGTCACCACTTATTTGGCAAGATTAAGTTTCCAAAATATTATCCACCTCTTAAGTGCCACGTTGTGCGATATAAGTTATTTGTTAAGCATGTTTGAATGAATAGCTACATAACATCCAGCATAAAACAGATATTATTAACCCATTCGTTGGTTGAGTAACATCCTTTTTACATTTGTCTTCGTGATAAAATCCTATACTTGATAAAAACAATAAAAATATTTGGACTTTCCTTGTCAGTAACATTCATTGTGTTTTTTTTTTTTTTTTTTTTTGAACGGCAAATTTGGATCACTGACGGACCACTGGAGTATCATCGTGCCACCAGCAGAACTACCCGATCATATCCATCTCCACTAGGCAATAATACCTATACACCAATTCAGGAGGAAACCCAATAAATCTGGGAAAAACCCCCTTTGTGGGAATCGAACCCATGACCAAATGGTCATAAGCCTTATCCCACCACCAAGATACCACTAGGCTATAATAACATTCATTGTGTTATATGTGGATATTAAGTTAATACCACACCAGATTCATTATTTTGTTTTGGTGAAAAAATGGTTTCCTCAGGATATTTTGGTGAAACAATCGTTTCCACAACATATGAGAGTTATTTTATTTAACACTAAAATTATTTATCTCCAAGCTGTGAATTTTGATTACTTGTGCTCTTGCCTTGAATTAACCACTTACGTGGGTTCAAAACTAGACAGAAAGAAAGCTAAAAGGTATGTCGCTTGATTTCTTTCCATACAAAAGTAACATGAAAATTCACTAACCGAATTTATCTGGATATGTAGTGAATTTTAGCCTCCATGTAAAATTTATGATTATTGGTGGCTGTAGAGTAGAAGAAACATTTTGTTCGTTCAAAAAATGTAACGAGATTTAAAAAAGGGGTGTGAGGTAAAGCGTATATGCGGGAGAATAATAAGATTTATGTATTATTAACGTTTCGTTAATGATGAAGTTTAACATTATAGAATCCAGTTGGTAATAGGAAATTGGGTTCTATTATTCAGAAACTAATACCTCTTCAATGTAAAATACCAGAGTATTTAGCGACCAGACCGTATTTAGCGATACAGAACCTTATTTCATACTTCAAACTGGGTTCCTTTGTATCAAGCCGGATCTTCTTTCATGTAAACATTCTCAGTAGCATAAAAATTTACAAGCCTTTCCCTCTCTCAGCCGGCAATATTTGGATCAAAATCAACCGGTAAAAATATAAACTTAATAATAATAGCCAATGCATTCTTTTGACATTGGGACATTAACCATGATGATGATCATATTTAACCAGCATAAGTTGTGTTTAACAGGCAGGATTCAGTTAATTTAGGTAACTATATACGTTATAATAATTGCATCCTAGATGCTTTACTTACATAATACAACACCTCAGCACTAGTCCCTTTGGGTCCACCCGCCCCTCATCATTTCCTGCAACAAACAAAAGAACATTAAATATGTCGTATCAGTTTCTTTTATTGGCATGCATTTTAATGTTTTACCCGTAACAAAACAGTTGAGATATAAAAAAAAAGAAAAGAAAACGTTAAACGCACCTTCAGGAGGTTGCGTGAGTTTTCTGTTTTGCGGGGAGGCCATTTCTTTCTTGAGTCGTGTTAGTATGTCCTCCATTGTATACTCTCGTTTCCAATCAGCAAGCATGGGGAAAATAGACGGTTCAACCTGTTAAATTTACACCGCATGAGATTATTTACATACATATCATGTAAGTATTGAAGGTTTAACAAGGAGAATAGTACACACCACACCAGTCTCCGGATTCACACAGGTCATGTTTATGCGTGATTGAAATTTCACACTTGGTGGTTTCTCAGGATACTCGAGGCCACAAATTAGTTTCAGCTGATATATGCGCCCTTCATGAACAGTCTGACATGTAACAACAATGAGATAAAATACAACATACTTCTTATGTAAACGTGCAGTTGACAATTAAGATGGAAAAGATTTTGAGAAAACTAACATTAGAAGGACCGATGATAGTCCCGGTCCATGACTGCATGTACACGTCATCAGCATCGTCCATCCCGTAGCTTACGGTTCCATCACCGATTCCTTTTTCTCCTCTTTCGAGCTCTTCTAGTAATCTAAAGCTCCTTGGAACTATATTGAATTCAAATTCATTTTAAATATCATTAACAGATGAAAAACACATAACAGTTTATAACAGTTATTCATATGCAAGTCTGCACAATCATGCCAAAGGTAATTAAAATATTCAACCCATGCAAATAGAAATGCCCTGTTGTTAAATTACATAAGCTAATTTGTTCTGTTTGCTCTTTAAAATGTTGATCAAAGTCTAGATCTTTACTATACCATAAACGTCTGATTGCCAAAAAAACACAGATAACAACAAAAAGGCACCCTCAAATCATTCCAAATGAACCCTCTTCGGTTTTAAAAAGACACGCAAGGCGCTCAGAAAAATGCATCAGGACCTTGAGGCGGCGCTTCAAGTACACGTGGGCAAAATCTAGTCAAAATTAGGATGTTGAGGTCACTAATATGCTATGCAGTTAATATCAGGCATATACCAATTATTGGTCCCTATGTAAAATATCAGTGTCAGATATTGGTCAGAATATCGGTTACCAATATCATCGGTGATATTGACCGATTTTCCCTATATCAGTACCTTTCTTCTTAGTTCTACCATTTTTCTTTCTTCTTATTCTTATTGTTGCTAACTTGCTATTAGTGTTTTAAGTCTTTAAGTGTTAGTGTGAAATGCCAGTGTTTTAAGTCTTAGTCAGTTCCTACATGCTACAATTCTTGTTGTTCTTGTTCTGCAAGTTGCAAAAGGTTAATTTGTTAACGGTAGAAGTGTACACTGAATTGTTAATGTTAAATTGCTATATATATAAATTCTGCATGATATTAAAAGTACCGATATCCCACCACGATAACCTATACCTCAAATATCGGTCCTTGACCGGTATCCGATCTTTAACCGCATTACTGCACAGCTACTATGCAAAAATGACCAAAATGATAAAGAGATTATAATTATAACTCGTTTACTTACAGCAAAATATTCTGAACAATCTAACAAATCTAATAACCCTAGAGTTCACTAACCTAACAAACATGAACAAATTCAAAACCCTAAAACTTCAAACCACACAAACAAACAGTATAATCAGATCGAAAAGCAACAAATTACAGATTCAGATAACGATAACGGAAGTTTACGGAATGATTAGAACTCACCGACAACCGTTGATCCTTCCGTCCCCATTTGGATCGCACGCGCCTAGGGTTTCGGTGTCCGAGCAAGTTTAGTTATTTAAAAGGAGAGTGTTTGCATTTATTGTTGTACAAGGGTACAAGTTTTTATGCATGTTATACAATGCTGTAAAGGGTGTGTAGTTTGGAAGAAGTGAGAAGTGGGTTGGTAATAGTGATTCTAAATGTGTAATCCCTAAACTTTGGGGTGCTTTTTAAGCTGACCACTAAGGTATTTGATGTTGGTAGTTTTAGCCAGGGGTGCAAACGAGTCGAGCCGCTCGAAAAAAAAAAAAAAAAAAAGCTTGAAACGAGCCAAGTCATATCGAGCTTGAGCTCAAGCCTGATATGTTCACATGTCAGGCTCGTCAAACCTAAAGTGTAATATTAGTTTTACGACCCCTTATTCAAAGTTGTTTAGTAAACGAGCTGAGTCGAGTTTATTTGAACTTGTTTACGAGCCGAGCCCAAACCTAAAATAAGTTTATTTAGTAAATGAACCCGAGTACGAGCTTCACCTATCGAGTTTGCGAGCCTAAACGTGTCTATTATTTATATTATTTTGATTTAATATATTAACTAACAAATAATAAACGAGCCAAGCTCGAGCTCGAGTTCTCATAAGTTAATCGAGTTCGAGCTTGAGTCTATTCGAGCTCGGGCTCGGGCTCGGCTCGGCTCGTTTGCACCCCTAGTTAGCTCTTGAAGTTTGTTTTTGGTGAAGTAGTAAGTAGGTCTTGTTGCAAGATATCGCTATAAAATAACGCGTGTATGAAGTCATCTTGTGTCCAATCTTGCATTCAATGGATAGGAGACGTTGGATGATGGAAATCGGGTGTGGGTATGAGAATGATTTGCTTTTAGTTGTATCAGTGTTACGACATAAATGGTATAAATTGTTACTAAGAATGTTATTTAGGATGTTTGCAATAGGACTTGACTTTGCATAAATGTGTTAAAAGGTTTTGATCGGTAATTAAGCAACTGACATACTCTTTAACCGAAGAAAGTTGAGAGATCTTATAATCATACATTCGATTTTACTAGTCGATTTCTAGAAAACTAAATACGTTAAGGAACTTTCCTTTAAAGGAAAATTAAGTTGTGTCGATAACCTAAGTTAGTAGAGGACAATGTGCATATGGCATGCGACTATGACACACTAATACTTTTGAGAACCTGAAACTAGAAAAGTGGATGATAGGAGTAGAAATCAATACATGAAATATGGCTACATAAAAAGGCGATTTCCTTAACAATGAGTGAAATGATTTTTGGATTCCAACTGATATGTGCAATTCAGAAAGGGGTGGCGGTGCAGCTTGTTGCCCGTCTACCTTCTGTTTTGATGTAACTTGGCAAATATTTAATAAAGAATCATTTTTTCAAAAAACAAAAAAATGATATTAAGGGAATAGCAAGACTAACATGTCTGAAGTGATACTTGTATCAAAGTTCTAGCTTTATCATGAAGAGTGTGATCTTATAAAAGAAGATAGATTGTCTTGTAATAAAATTAGTACATATCTTAAGATATTTTTTTTTCAAGTATCATTCTGTTATTATGTATATACGAATGAGGATAAATTAAAAGGGAAATATGGGTGAAAAGATGTGAAGGATAAAGAGAAAAAAAATGTCGCTTTTGATCCTCGAATTCTTTTCTAGGGTTTAGCACATATCATACTTTATCTCTATATTTACATTCGTATAAATAACCAATAGTTTATCCGACCAAACAAAGTTGGTGTTTTGCTTAAAAAGATCTCATTTCTTCCTTTAAAAGGAAAATATATATACATATACGTAAAATAAGACTTGCGTCAAAACAAGAAAAATATGCAATTATACGTGATTAGGTTATTTCATGAAATGCAACATGATAAATAAGGTTTTAGTTAAACATGAAAAATAGACACATTGATGAGTCAAAGAGATTTTAGAAGTATCTTATGATGATTGCTAATGCGTCGATTAGCGGAGAATTAAATTCGTGAAGGAACATTTCCTTATAAAATTTTGTGTCGATAACCTATACCAGAATAGAACAATATGAAAAGGGTACACAACTACAACACATGGTAATTACCATAGACATGCAATTAGGTTATTTCACCATATATAAAATGATAATCATGCACAAGTTAAACGTAAAATGTAGACGTATGGGCCAGTGAGTCAAAAAGATATTTTAGTAATATCTTGTGATGATTGCTAATTAGTTGATTACTAGAAAAAGAAATTCGTAACTGAATATTTTCTTAATAGTTAACCTAAATCAGAAAAGAAACAATGTACAAAAAAGAATACGCAACCCGAATATGAAGTAAGAACCAAAATTGTGAAATAAGGTACATAAATATAGTCATCCTCTTTTAAGAATGGGTTCTAAGGTTTACGGATTGTATAGTCGTTGGCCTTTCGGTAAAGTGATTAATAGCAATACTAACGTATGAAAGTTTTACCTTTAGCATGAAGAGTGATAACATAGAAGAAGAAGATTGTATTCTATATTTGTATCAAAAGTCATACTTAATCCTCTTATATTAATCTTTTTTTTTTCAAACAGACATATATATACTTCTATTATATCATACATTTATATGGGTGAAGATAACTAAAAAGAGAATACAGAAAAAAAGGTATGAAAATCGAGTCAGAAAGTGTTTTTTGTTGCATCTTTTCTCCTGGTTTTACATTGGTGTATATATGACCATAAATTTTATCGGACAAAACAAAGTTAGTAATTTTTGTATTTCGTCTAAAGAATATTTTCTCTTAAAAAAGAGATAGATAGATACGTAGAACAATACAAATTTAAATTGAAAAGATCATGTGATTACACAAGACGTGCGATTAGACCATTTAACAAAATACAACATAATAAATAATAAATAGCATATGATTATACGCATAAAAACTATATTTGATTATAAAAACTATTTTTTGAACATAATAAATTACAAATCTACACATTATTAACATGTTAAATATTTAACCATTGGCTCAATTAAATATACAAAACACAACATATAATGATTTATCCAACTAAGAAACATGCATCATAACCTCAATTAAATATGCAAAGTCAATTCACAATAATTTGCATGCACAAATAAACATCTAAAACACCATTATATAAAATATATATAGATCTAGAACAAAAATAAACCAATCATCCAAAACCCACAAACCGGCCAAACCAACATCCTAACCAGAGCTTAAACGAAGTGAGAGCCAGACTCTTAAAATCCAAATTGATGGAGACCGGACTATTAAAAATCCAATATTTATACCGCACAAAAAACAGTTCAAAAATTTTCAGTAAATTCAACACTACTAGCGAAAAATGGATAAACAATTTCACCGAAAATCTGAAAAAAAAAAAAAAAAAAAAAAACACATTCTCTTTTCTTTTTTAAAGTTCATATTTCAACTTTCTCAACTTTTAACTTTCAACTTTCAAAACACTAAAAACTTAACCGATAAACAATTTCACCAAAAATGAAATCAACTATTCTTGACCCCATTAAACCTCACGCCACTCATCATCATAACCCTAAACTCATCAAAACTAATCATCCCATCACCATTCACATCAACTCCGGCGATCATTTTCCGGCAATCTCCGATCGAACACTCCTCCTCCAACCGCCCTAACACATTCTGCAACTCCTCCGCAGAGATCAGACCATTCTTATCAGTATCAAACACCGAAAAAGCATCTCTCAAACTCTCCAACACCTCATTCGAATCAACATCCTTCGTGTTCAGCTCAATAAACTCCTGCAGATCAATGAATCCGTCACCGTCAGCGTCCACAGAGTTGATCATGCTCTCCAATTCGTCGTCCGTCGGCCGGTGACCTAAACTCCCCATTATTGATCCGAGTTCGGAGGAGGAGATCTTTCCGTCGCCGTTAACGTCGAATTTTTTGAAAACTTGTTGTAGTTCGGTCTCGATCTGGATGCGAGAGTTGTTGACGGAATGGACGGAGTTGACGGACGGTGAAACGACGCCGTTGTGGCTGTTGTCGGTGCCGGATTTCTTTTTCCGGTGGAATAAGTTCTTCAGTCCCATGGATTTGTGAAATTTGAACGATTTGAGATGAATTTGAAGCGATTTGAGATGAATTTGAGTCGATTTGTGATGAATTTGAACGATTGGAGATGTATTTGAATAGATTGCACGGTGAATTTATGAAATTGAAAGGATGTGACGGTTGATTTTGCGAATGATAATCGATTTCAATGTGATATTGGAAGAATTTGAATCGATCGAAGGATGAATTTGAAAGGATTTGGGGATTTTATGAAACCCTAATTTGTCGCCCCAATTTTAGGTGTGATTAGTTTAACTTGGAATCAGGGTGGGGTGTGGTCCCCGTATGAAATCCAATGAGGTTTTATA
The DNA here is from genome assembly GCF_002127325.2 of Helianthus annuus. Classification (NCBI taxonomy): domain Eukaryota; kingdom Viridiplantae; phylum Streptophyta; class Magnoliopsida; order Asterales; family Asteraceae; genus Helianthus; species Helianthus annuus. The sequence goes on along the minus strand of NC_035447.2, from coordinate 39,168,128 downwards.
GATGACAAATAATAAGCACAAAGATGCAGGAGAGTTGTTAATTCATTTAATTCATGTTGACCAATAATATTAGTTTACCAAAATGTTTATTTATTTATTTAATTTATTTATTTATTTATTATTTTTTTTTTTTGATATCGATCGAGTGTGACGGTGTTGCTATATGGAAAGAAGCTTGTGGTTAACGCATTTGAACAAAGAGGGAGGAAGATAACGATGAGGGATTTGTGTGATGGTCGATGGTGATTCTTGTGTGGCTGGGTTTGAGAAATCATAGTAAGGAAACACGTAAAACAGGAGAGAGATTTTGCGAGCTTTAAGAGGACGATGAGGATGATCATGAGAAAGAAACGGGTGAGGGCGTAATAAAGTTGTGAATCAATGATGGTCATGAAATGAAAAAGGTCAGTGAGGATGAATGGAGATTTGGCAAGGAGTTTCAGTTTAATTTTGGTATTTTGTTATTAGTTACATGTGTAATGATAACTTTTAAAAAGTAAGTAGACTGCGATAGTGTATCAATATTGTTTTTTTGCATGTGCATGATTAAATAGAAACTTGAATTTTATATAAGATCCTCCGATTTTGAAACGAAACCCATATCGATTGATTGTGATAGTGTAGCTATATTGAAGCAATGTTATGGCTACGTATTTGAACAAAGAAAGAAGATGGCAATCAAGGAATATATGTGGTGGTCATCGGTGATTCTAGTGTAGTTAGGCTTGGGGAATGACAATAAGGAAACAAGCAAAACGAGAGAGAGTGAGAGAGGGAGAGAGGGGGGGAGGGAGGGGGGGGGGGCAATGAGGATAATCATGAGAGAAAAACAAGAACGACAGTTATGAAGTGACAAGGCTAGGGCTACAAGCAGTGGGGATGATTGGAGATTCGCCAAACGAGTTTTGATTTAATTTTAAAGTTGTGTTATTAGTTACATGTGTTAGTGATCATTTAAAAAGAAAGTAACTTATGAAACTAATAAATATAAATTAAAAAGGACCAAACATGTTACAACTAAGTTAACAATTGAGATTAAGTGTGATTTCCACAAGTTAACTTAATATAAGTTTACCGCATGCACTATCTTTATAACTTATATGCAATGTATATACATAATTTGGATTTCAATAATCCAAACTATGATTCGCTGGCTAATAATAATTCATAATAACAATTTGAGCAACGACTCTTCTAACTTTCACTTGCATTGTTAAGAACGGTCTTACTTTAACGAAGAAGTAACTCCGTCTTCCCTATACATGATGTTTTATGGCATTTTACAACATTATCATCAGGACAAGGATGAATAAAGTGTTCATCATGTGCTTATGGGATTGCTTCTCTAATAGAGTGAGATTGTCCTTGACAACGAAAGTAAAAGTTAGAAATGTCATTGGTTAAACTATGGGTGCATATTATTATCGAGTTATAACTTGGGTTATTAAAATTTAATTTGACTATTAAAAGGTATGTTAAAAAAAATTAATTTGACTCTTAAAAGGTATGTTAAAAAAGAATTTTGGAAATTTAATGTTTTTAATTTTTAATCATATGTTAAAAAATAGGATTCTGAAAATTTACTGTTTTTAATTCTTAATCTTGTGTATATGTTTCTGTTCTTGATAAGTGGCGATAAAATTAAAAATGGTTATAGTTTTGAGTTTATATTTATTGCTCTGATTATATACTTTTTTTTTTTTTTTTATAATTACTCTATCAAAAAGTAAAAGACCTTTTATTTTATAATTACTCTATCAAAAAGTAAAAGACCTTTTTTTGTAACGAATAATTTTTATTTTACTTTAGCATATTTGGTAAAATGAATACAAATTTAGAATATTGAAAAAAGAACCAACTCATATGTTCAAAGATCTGAGTTGCTTCTAAAGTCAATACTTAAACCCAATCTAAAAATAAAAAATTAAAGACTTTAGTCAGTGATGAATGATATGTTTACTTAAACCTGGCGCCAATGAGTGAAGGGAAGTAAAAAAATTGGTTTTGAGGTCATAGGTCTTAAGTTTAAATATAAGTTTAACCGGGTTTTACTGCAATGGGCCTTCGGGCGACTGGAGTTAGTGGGCTTGGGCTACTTAGTGCTCTCTGCAGTCGCGGGCGTATAGGGTTGTATTTTGCCATTGGATTACCCAGGTAGCCGGTTTTTATTTCATTGGCCGTTAAAATAATAAAAACCCATTTGGGGGCAGTTCATGAAAAGTAGAGCGATTTGAATTGAAATTCAACTTGAAATCATTTTTATGCAAACATTTATGGGCAATTAATGTTTCAATGAAAAGCTCAGTAAATAATTTAATGTTATTATTTTGTTCCTTTTTAAACGATAAATCATATGAATTCAATTTTATTATTTTGTTCCTTTTTAGACGATAAATCATATTAAAAGTATTTTGGTAGTAAAAAAAAGAACAGAATTATATTAAAAGTATTCTGGTAGTAAAAAAAGAATAGAATTATAAAAGTGTAAAAATTTTTATAGTAATTTACTGAGCTATACACTTCATAAAACCCCTAATTGTTCCAAACCACCAAATCCGCCTTCGACGGGGCTCGAACCCTTGATCTCAAGGGAAGCAACACCTTAGCTCCGATGGCTTTGTCAATTAACGTTGTACATTCATAATATGTAACGTTGCTAGATATATGTAACGTTGTACATTCGTACTAGTTCAGTTGTATTTAGTGTCTATTTGGTATACATATAGAAACTGATGTGGTGACTAGAAGTTTTGGGGCAAACATGGATCAGTTATGAGGTTATCAATGCCAGGCCAGCTAACATTTTAGAAGAAGAGAAATGGCTTTGACCCATCCTTGTCTTTTCTCGGTGTCCTTGTATTGTAACTTATGGTGTAAACTGTAATGTGTATACAACATCTTGTTTGGCGGTCCGATTGGTGTAAATTTAAATTTCAGAATGTTTCTATGTAGCTGTATGTGGTTATGCAGTGAATGTACAAGGATATCGTGGCGTTGCCTGCACATCTTGCTGGTTGTTGGCTTTGTCGGTTTTATAAAAAAATCGATGTTCAAAAAACAGAAGGATTAAAAAGTAAAATCTGTAATCTATAATCAATTTTTAGAAATATCAGACACCTTGTGTGCAGGGCGTACCAACGATGTTACATACGACAATGAGAAATAAGTGATCAAACACAAATGAAATTCTGCTATCTGAGATTCAGCAGCAGTTGCATAAACCTTGACCGGGAACCAGCTTTAAACATAGTCTCTCTGCCTATACACGCTTTGCGGTTTTCAATAAAAATAACACAACCACAAAGAGCAAACGTCTGTCTGGTTCCAGGCATCGTTCTGGAAATCGGGAAAGATAACAAAAAAAAAAAAAAATCCAATGCCTTCATAAGTTGATGAGAAAGATAAACCGCTACGATGTACAACAATTTACACTCTATACCCGCCAACAAAATAGATATTTTCATAAATGTAGCTGTCCTGGACCTTTGCGGGATGATCTTGAAGGTGGCCTGTTAATCTCCGGCACCACAGCTCCACTTCCCCTCACTTCTTCCGGTTTTTGAACCTCCTGCACAGATAAAATGTTTATACAGATTTTCTTATAAGTTTCAAGGAAAAAGGGAAGAAAGAACAGAATACCCACCTTCGAGGATGTGGGAATGTTGTGTGACCGTGCTGGTGATTTTGAATGCAGCCGATGCTGATGTTGTGTCTGTTGAAATCGCTGCAGCAAAGATGCAAAGTTTATCCCATTATGCATGCTACTGATATCACCATCGTTCATGTTACCATCTTCTAAAACATGTAGCCCTGTTGACATGGGGTTGTTGAAGGAGTATGAAGGCACCGTCTTCAAACGAGTCCTTAAAATCTTAAACGCAGCACTTTGCTGAATATATAAACATCAGTATATATCATCAGATGATATGAATTTACAGATCATATTTTTGTATGTTATAATAAAGGAAAGAGTAAAATGCCATTTTCATCCCTGAGGTTTGTGACTTTTGTTCAAAGGTTTGTTTTTCCGCATCTGGATCCAAAAGGTTTGAAATCTCGACATTTTCATCCAGCTCGTTAACTCCATCTATTTTTCTTCGTTAAGTCAGGGGTATTTTCGTCTTTTTTGTTAACCTAAAAGGTAATTCGGTCTTTTGAATACTTGTACATTATGCTAAATGCTTGTACATAAGGTGAAAAAGACCAAATTGCCCTTTAAGTTAACAAAAAAGACGGAAATACCCCTGACTTAACGGAGAAAAATGGATGGAGTTAACGAGCTGGATGAAAATGGCAAGATTTCAAACCTTTTGGATCCAGATGCGGAAAAACAAACCTTCCGATGAAAGTCGCAAAACTGGCCAAACCTCAAGGACGAAAATGGCATTTTACTCTAAAGGAAATAAAGAATAACTTATTAACTATACTTGCCTGAGGAAGTAACATAAGAAGACCATACAGAGCTTTCAACAACCATACATATCTTTCCGGTTCAAGAAGCTGCAAGTAATATACACACACAAACACATATTATTAAAGTATAATCAACTTTCAAAACTATAGAAGGAAAAAAAAAATAATAGCAACCAAAGCACCTGAAGTCTAAGGTAAGCAAAAGTAGGAGTCTCCAACAGGTGTATTAATTTGTCTAGTTGGATTAAAAATCTGACATTAATATCTTCCTCCGTTAGAGACTGAATGACGGAACTTGCATGTTGGTAAGCCTGTGCTAATAAGCAGAGACTTATTATGGCCATCGATGAATGGCTCCATGAGGAATACAGCGAAAGAAAGAAGTCTTTTCCAGCAGTATTAACTAGAGATCGCTTTAAAAGGTTTCGTAGGTCAGACAACTCTGAAGACGTCAGCAGAATCAAATTTAATGCCTGAAATATGAATAATTGTTCTTCAGATCAAACTTCAGCTCTTCAAATACTCGGTTTATTATCATATATAACTTTCTATCTACCACTGAATGATACCTGAACCATTGTAGATGCAAAATCCAGATCTGCTTCCTCCTCAAGAATCTTGGAAAGTTCCCGGTAAACTCTTTCGGAATCTAAAAGCACACAAAGTCGGCGAATAATTAACGCGCCTCGCCTGAAGGGGCAAACAAAAAAGTTAGCACAGAAATTCATTTAGAAACGAAAAAGGAAATCAGAAAAAAATATATTTTGGTAAAGATAAGAACACGTATCACCTTTCCAGGAGATCATTATCTGTATGGAACTTATGAACTAAGAAAACAACGAGCTGGCGGAAGTTATATTGGTCTCTTGCTATGGCTGCATGCACCTCAAGTACCAGGAGCACTACCTACGATGGTACCGTAAAACAGTTGGACTTATATAAGATAACTCTATCAGCACTGACTTTTTGAGAAACGGAAAGTGTGTGTGTGTGTGAAAGATTACCTGATCAGAGGGATCTGAGAGTGGCTTCAGAAGTGTGTCAAAAATATCATTAAGAAAAGTCAGAACCTGTTAAACACATGAGATCACATATTAATTTGTTTCCGAATTTGTTAAGATCTCGATCATTTTTATCTTTGAGGCCAGAAAGCACACATTAATATACTCTATTGAGAAGTGCAGTGTTACAAACACAAAACTTGTCAGCTAGTTCAATACCGGTACATATAACAAATCCAGCTTGTATGCAAGTAGAGATATTTCTAAAATACAGCAAAAATAAACTGAATACAAACTCTAATGGTAGACAAACTTAAAAAGCATATAATTAACAAAAATCTAGAACAAATGGTAACACTGTTTTATATAATGATAATGGAATGTTACCTCTGGACGGTGTCTATTCAAAAGAGTTGAAATCCAGTGCAATGACTCAATTCGAGTAGCCTCGTGCTCACTAGATAACTGCCTGATAGATTGAAATAATAAAACCATATTCAAAACAACATACACAGCACAAGTGTCCTAAAGGAAATTTTACTATGATATTCTGTCTCAATATACGACGTCTAAAGCAGTATAAACCACATAGGCAAATTATTAAAACTTTAGTGTTAAAGCAGTAAAGCACACCTCCTTGCAACGGAGAGAATAGCTCCAACATCAAACCCTTCAGCTGGAACAGTTTGGATTGCACCAAGCTCTTCGTTTGTTTCACGGGCTACCTGATGGTCATAACATGATATATAAAAAAAACAGTAGAATATCACATTAAATATTGGGAAATCAGTAAATTTTAGGTTTCAGCACATAAAGACTCTATACTGAAAAACATTACAAACTTACCACTCGTATTTTCTCTTCATTGTCAGCTATGCAAGGCAAGATAGCTCCCAATATATCGGCATAATAAGGTACAAGCTGGTCTCCACCAAGTTTGACAAACTCATTTATCTGCACAAACAGTTTTCTAATCAATAATGCCTCAATAAACATATCTGCACAAATATGAATATTGATAGCGATGATATATTTGATCCTCACCCATGTTATTGCTGTCCAACGCGTAAATTCATCAGGGGAAGCTGCTCTCTGTACAAGTATTTCAGCCATACGACCATAGTCTACAGACTTCATGAGTAAGATTGCTAGTCAGAAATTTACGTAAAAAGAATGAAAATTGATGGTGAAAAAGAATGATGTCATCGTCAAGAAACTCAGAAGTTTCATCAGTGCACACAGCAGCACGAACTACTACCAGTGCCAACCAGTTGTATTTCCTTGAAAGCAAAAGGCATTGACAAAACTGTTAATGCATATTTGTGTCTGTTACTGTGTGAATAGGATAGATAGAGTTTGTAGTGTATATGTATGAGTTAGTGAGTTTAAACACATGAGAACAGTCAAACACATGAGTGATATGTTTGACTGATGGCCTTACGTTTGGTGATGTAAAACGTATGAGTCCATACGATTATACAGTTCAAACGCAAGAGCCATACGGTTGAAGCTCCCAAACGTATGGATCATGGGCTATAAATAGAGGTGCAACACGTTTAAACTAGATAAGTCTTGATTGGGAGGAGATATCACAGTTGATTCTCCCAGAGCCTAACGATGTAAACTCTTCCGGTACTGAATAAATCTGTGATGACGTCATTATAATGTCGAAATTCTTACCGAATTAGTTCTATCTATCAAAACTTCCATCTTGAACGAATTTAAACACTAATCGTTAGGTTTATCGATCGGTTCCACGTAATTTTAAAAACATAAAGACGTATATAGGTTCCACGTAATTTTAAAAACACAAAGACGTATAATACCATACACTACATATCACGTTTCCTAATTCCTATAGAACAAGTCTTACCGGAGAGTTTTTAATCTCTTGAAGGAACTCTGAAAGTGCTGAATCAGCTTGCTGCCGGATTTCAAGGCTGGAATCACTTAACATGTTAAATAAACCTGGAATTTCATCATGTTAGTGAAGTTTATAAAGGTCTGACAAAAAAAAGTGGTGTGAGAGATAACAATATAACATTCTATTAGCTTTAATTCAGAATAATTTACCGTCAAGAAAATCAGGAAGAAAGCCCAGCATATCTATGTCTGGAACACTGTCCAATACCGTGATCCATCCCACCAAAAACTGGCGAACGTAAGGATTCAAGACGTTCATCCGCTCTCTCAACAACGGTATAAATTCCTCAATGCTAGTTACAATAAGCAGGATAACAAATTAACTTTACATACATATTTTAAGTCGAATCAGCAGATGAAATCAAATATATAATCACCTGAATTGATCACTCTCTGTCACTATGTCCTGTATTCCGACACGTAAAACAGCATAGTTTGCAGTTTAGGTCACATAGAAGATGGTCAAAAGCTATAGCATATGATAACTGATAAGAATACTTGCCTTCACAAGTCTATCTAAAAGATGGGCAGCACTTTGTACATTGGGATCTGAGTCGGCTGAAAGCTTACACAACGCATCAAATATTTTGTTGAAGTGGAAAATAAACTCTCCTCTCACCACCTGCAAAAGGCATGACATAAACCGAAAATGTCTTGCATCGAGAAAGCTTGATTGATGATATTTGAATTCATCCTCACCTTTGCAATGTTGTATAAAGCTTCACAAGCATAGTAGCGAACTCTGCTATCTTGATCAGAGAAAGAGTTTATCACTGGTGGTAGAATTTGCTGGAAGGTTGTATGAAACGGCAAAAGAGAAGAAAGAAGAATTCATTCAAATTAATTGGTACAATCATGTTCGCATCAACTGGTTACTTTATGTGAGAAATAGACGTAAAATAGAGAATGAATTGTTGTACCATCAAGTTGCACAAAATATTTTTCTTGGATAATAAATGAACTTCACTGATATACAACCATATCTAAAACGTGATTTTCTAACCGTTAAATAATATACACCATAGCGAAATGGTGAACAGATGTTTTGAAGACTCGAATCGCTATTTTGTGTCATTGTGTATTAAGAGATACAATTCGAAAAAAAAACCCTTAGTCTGGTTCTTTATATATGGCATGCCAAATAAATTCCAATATAGTAGTTCATTCAATCATGTGGCTGGAAGGTAATAAATGGGTAGTTCTTTAGGTGTGTTGTTAGCTGTAGTAATATAATAAGATACACTACATGTATAAAAAGTAGTGATGAAATAAATCATAAAACAGACATCAAAATAAACCAACCATTTTGTCAACATGGTAACTTCTTGGCCAATAATGGTGTTCCACGATCCGTCATAAAAAACAAAATTTTCCTAACTGATAACCCGACTGGTCATTTTCTAAGGATCACATGATCTATCATGGAATGATCCCTTAAAATAAAGAAAACCTGATTACCAAATAGGTTGCCTATAAGTTATTGTTTTATATGCATAGTAAGGCAATTAGTATATAAACATGTCAACAAGGAAAAATAACTACAACGACAACCTCTTGTGACTCACACAAGTTGATGAATCGTAATTGGATCCTATATCGAGAACTTAATGTCTAGTACAAGTATATCACGACTATCTTATCCTTTCTTCAAGACATTAACTAGTTTGTGTCTTGCGTTAGCAGTGATGCACAAAAATGGCAAAGAGATCAACAAATTATACGCTGAAATTATATATTAATATGGTAACATTAAACTCAATGCAATGGGGCTAAAAAAAATTCAAAAGAATTCGAGACTTCTTTAATTGCTGAAAAATCTTAAAAGTAAAAGAAGTGCCGGAATAATTCAGACCGGTAACTCACTTTCAAGTAGATTACCATCTAACAAAAACTGGACATGAACCCTATGCGAACTTTTGGTTGAATCAAATACCCTTTAAACTAACTGGAAAATTCAGGTTATAAGTTTGATATTTAAGTTTAATCACGTCTATATAAACTTTATGTGTATCAATAATATTATACAAATGATTGTCAATGTAGACTTTGGAATGCAACGGTTACTTAATGAAGACTTCTTGTTGTTTTTTATTATTTTGTATTACATAGTAAAATAAAGCTTTAACAGGACACATACAGAGATCACGACGAGGAAATAAGAAGTTGACTGATGACTGATAACCACCAAATTAATCATATTTAATTGTAGCTGCAACCATTCCACAACTGGTACCACAAGATCTACAAATTTACTTCTTTGGAGGGTATTATCCATCCGTTAGCTCACATTTTCTAGAAAATATTTCTCATTGTTATAATCAGCAACTCGGCAATTCCAATGATGTGATACCTTGGATGATGCTTAGGAGGGTATTCGAAAACTTAAGTACTGCTTATCACTATGTCTAGACTCTATGTTTTACCTATATTATTCATCATCATTATCATACTCAGTAAATCTCACCAATAGCAAAGCTAAGGTAGGGTCTGAGGAGGGTAAGATGTAGACACCCTTACCTCTGCCCCGTAGAAATAGAGGCTGCTTCCAGTGAGACCCCCGGATCCATAGTAGTTTTGCATCAAGCCTTGGACATAAGGCACATAACACTCAGCAATTGAGACAAATGCTGATTAGTGCATGTACCCCCTTGTCTTTCGGCTATCAACGCCACCACATGATGCATGATTAACCATCCCCCTCTTTTAACGTTATTTTCACGAAATTAGTAAAATAACGTTCAAATTACTGCACTTTCACTTTTGCCCCCCAAACGCCCACACATATATACATTATATGCGCATACCGCAAGCGGGGCGTTTTTACCTATATTATTCTATTCTACAAAAAGCTTAGCAGAAAACATATGAAGTCGCGACATAGACAGTCCACGTTCCCTAAAAAGTAGACAAGACTATTCTCGTGAAACAAATTAATAGATTAAATCCTCATTTGTCGTTAAAATAGCTATTCACGCAAATCAACCATGACTCTAAAGTAACATCTCTATTATCTGCTACCAGCACATCACCAGAAATGTGAAGATAAGCAATAACTACTATAGCATATGTTTAACTAGTGTATCCTCAAAGCACAACACCTATACATATGCTCATACATCATACCAACCAACAATGCAAAAAACTAACACAAACCTCCAGATGCTGTGCAGCTTCACCACTCAAACCAACAGTAGCTGCAGCCAATCCAATCAACCCTCCCTATAACAAAACAACACCAAATCACAACCAATTCAAACCAAATCTCACAAATAATTCTCACTACACCTTCCGATGATTCAACTGAGGCGAATAAGCAAACTCATGAGTCAACAAATTAATCACAGCAGTAATCTTATCATGATCACCAGCAGCTGTCAACTGCTTCACAATTCCTTCAACCTAAAATCAACACAAAACTAATCTCATCTGAATTCAACAGTAAAACATTTCAAATTTAACTAAACCGATCAAAACTCAACCCTAACCTCAAGCGCAGCATTCTTCCGCTTCTCGTAAAGCTTATCGGAGAGATTCCGCAGTACGGCAGCCGGAATTGCAGATAACGCATCCGCCATATCACACGATAATCACAACACAAAAACGAAACCTAATTTGAACAAAAGGATAATAATCTGATCTTCTCTTGCTGGTATCGGAACATAATATTCATGAATTACAACTAATAATATCAATAACAACGATTAAAGTACGTATAATGAGTGATTTTTGGAATTGAAAATGAAATTTGATGAAATTGAGTTGTTGCAGATCTGAATTGGAGGTTTGAGAGTGTGAATTTAAATGAAGGAAATGGAATCAGACGCCGGAGATCTGCCGGAAACAGTGGTTTCTGAGTTCTCAACGGCGTGTTTTTGGCGTTTTGGGGTTTGTAATGAATGTGTATAAGAAGTAACGCGTGATGTAAGTTGGGAGTTGATCACAGGAGTTTGACAGCTTTTGGTTGAAGGGTAATTATGTAAAAACTTCTTGAAACTATTATTACGTGGAGAACCTTGGCTTGGGTATTCGGGTCGGGTCGGGATGAACCGGATCGAAATCGAATTGGCAAGAGATAGAAGACCGACGACCGATTCTACTATAGTAATTTCCGGGTTCGTGTTGGTCTGTTTTGGGTCAGTTTTACCGACTAGAAATGTTATAAACTATGTGTAGTGAAGACGTCAAGGACTACATGTCACACCCATCAGACACTAAACGCCACCCTTCTCTTATAACACGATAACAGGCACGAAGGGAATTAGATGATGGGTTCCACCATCATACCACCAATCACAAGCACACACGTTTATTTATTAGTTAATTTATTTAAGTTATTAGTTAAAGACAAATGAGCTGGTGGTGGAGTGGTAAGCGAGAGATCTGGTGTTCCAAGTGACCTGGGTTCAATTCCTACCCCACCATTTAGTTTAGGTGGCACCTGGTGGTGATGATGGGAGACTAGGCGAGTAGGCGGTGATAGCTAGGTTGGGCGAGTAGGCGGCGGTCGCTAGTTCGATCCTTGAACTAAGTGGGTTTTATCTCACCGCACTGTCGTGCCTTCGGGTGAGTGTTCATGGGCTTCGGCACTAGGCGAGGGTTTTCCCGGTTCGGTGGCGAGTGTATCTCGCCAGTAGCCCATTTGGAGGATTTGTTAGTCGTTTAAAAAAAGTTAGAGTAAACTTCCGTTTTGCTCCCTGTGGTTTGGTCACTTTAACGGTTTTGCTCTAAACCTTTAAAAATAGCCATTTCACTCCCTGATGTTTTGTTTTTTTTGCCAGTTTGCTCCCCGCCTCTAACTTCATCCAATTTGTTTGTTTTTCCATTTTGCTCCCTGCAGGGAGCAAACTGGCAACAAAACCAAAACATCAGGGAGTAAAATGACCATTTTCAAAGGTTTGGGGCAAAACCGTTAAAGTGACCAAACCACAGGGAGCAAAACAGAAGTTTACTCAAAAAGTTATTAGTTAAAACACTACACCTAGTTATATGTAGTTTAGTTTATTGTGTCTTTACCTAAGTGAAGGTATTGCACTTTTTAGTTATTCCATTACACTTGGTCTAAAAATGAATATAGCGTTTATTTATAGAGTCGTTTAATTTATGGGAGGAGGGGGTATCTTCTTTCTATGATTATATAGAGAACTATCTCTCGCTTTCTTTTCGGTTTTTATATCTCACATCCACTCATGATAGTAACGAATGGTCTCATCTTTGCCCTTAATCGGAACATTAAAAATGACCACCATTTACTTCTCTAAGGCTATGAGGTGTGGGGGTCATGGATTGGAACATTATTTCCACATAGGATCATTAATTAAATGGTATACCACCCCCTCCTTAATTGATGGTGGTTCCCATGGATTAAACCACGATTGCCACAATCCTCCCATTTGAAATTAAGACAAAAATAAATTAAAAAAATAAAGGGGATAGTGGTTTGGGTCATGACCACACCCTTAGGGTAGTGGTTTTAAATGATAAATTAAAGATGGATGACATGATGCCTATGTGGAGGATCATGGTGGTTATAAGGGTCATGACCACACCCTATAGCCTAAACACATCGGCAATGATAATCTTATTACCGCTTTGTTCTTTCACTTATATCACCACTCTCCTCTTTGTCTTACGTTCCATCACTTTGCTCCAAAATGCCCTTTTCACATGAAAACCCACATTTTTGTTAAGCTTTTTTATATTAATTTTTGGTTTTCATGAAAATGCTCCTAAAAGTTTCTCAATTCTTTTTCACATGAAACACCCACATTTTGTTAAGCTTTTTTATATTAATTTTTGGTTTTCATGAAAATGCTCCTAAAAGTTTCTCAATTCTTTTTCACAACCCACATTTTGTGTTTCCTGAAAATGGTCCTAAAAGTTTCACTTTAAACAGGTGACAGTAGAGTTAAAGAGTTTACAAATAATGTTTATCCTTTATCAATGAAATTATAGAAGGTAAACAGACAACAAGCTATGCAGCTACCCATTTTTTAATAGCAAAACTAAGTCTTTTAAAAATTACATTCATAGATCTTTGGGTCATAACATCATTGTGCATGACCCTTTGAACTCGGCTAAGTAGGTCCACAGGCTCTGGCGCAAGGAACCCAAAGGTATCAAAAGCAAATGGGATAAACACGTGTTGGTTGTCAAGGCACGCTTTCTCGTGTTTGGTCACTTTGCCCGAAGCAGCTTATAAAGCAATCTGACCTATCGTGAAAACACTACCCCCTAAGCCCACAAGGGGGAAAACCCCTGATAGATCTACATATGCTTGCTTTCCTCCTATCCATCCAAATACCAAAATGTCGGCCGGTCTAAGGGTAGATATTCCTTCCAATGGAAAAATATAATAAAAAACATTGAGTATAAATATAATCAAAACATAAAACACTAAATAAATCAACACATACATAGACGAGCTTATACATATACAAATGTTTCAATTCAATATCTATTGGGTGCTTCTGATTTGTCATTTTAATTTAAGTGTTTTACCCAAGGTTTAAAAAATTGAAACGAATTGGAATGGTTAGACCGGGAACCGGATATCACGCAAATCTAGTCCAGGATATATGGACCGCCTTGTACTGGACCGGTCGGGTTTTACGTTTTCCGGTTGAGCTTGGCTCATGTGTCAAAACTAGTGTTTCAATGTTTGATAGCTATACAACCCTTCATACCAGCTAATTTATTTTGTTGTTCGATATTTCCTTGTAATTTCTTATGTTCAATCGTTTGAAAGTCAACACTTTTACAGTTTTGTTGACGGTCAACAGTTCTTTTACTGGATTTACTTGATGATTTACACTTCCGTTGTTCGACACTTCTTTTGTTTATTCTACCTTTGCTCGGTGGCTCCATGAAGAATCAAAAAAAAAAAAAAATGAAAGAAGAGAAACATAAAAAGAAAAATATGAGATATAATTGGATGGGTAGTACCCGATTTATAAATATAGCGTCCAAACTTCAAAACTCACCAATTGAAATGAGACACATAATATATTTTCTTTTCTAAGAAAAACACTTTTTTATAAAATATTTTTTTTTTAATTTCTATTTGTGTGTTTATTTATTTGATTATTTTATATTAAAATCCATCTTTTTATGTTCTTTTAATCATCGTTGAATATTTAAAAAAAAGTTAAATACAAAAGTGAATTAAAGACAAATGTTATAAATATTGTATCTCTATTTGTATAGTTCAACCTTTTGAAATTTAGGTAACATCTAAGAAAATAGTATTATAATAATAGTTAAACTAATATACAAGATTGATATCAAACGTTGAAGAGGATAGTACAGGAGGAGGTACAGGAGGAGGGAACACAAAGCAAAAATCATAAAAGTGAATAAAGATATGTTTCAATGTTTCACACGATTCAGATGGGTTAGCAGTTAAACAAGAATGACATGTCGATATGATGTTAGGCGATGAGTTAATGTTAATCTGTCACATGAGATATACCCTATGAGCACATTACATCTAATAGTTGAATTAATTTTTTAGAAATTCAAAAAGAAAAATCTCTGGTGAATGAATATCCTTGTGATGGTGATAGTGTGGGTCAAAAGGGCTAATAAAAATTTGGTAAAAAGTGAAAACTTATTAACTGAATTACGTTTATTAACTCTTATTTTAAAGGTTCTTTTTTTTTTTTTTGTATTTTGATATTTTTAAATTAATTACAATGACATCCAATTTTTCAAATCGATTTGATCGATCGCTCAAATCAATCAAACGGTTTGATAATAGGCCCGCTCTTAAGAAGTTGCATCCCGATTCAATCATCCTACCCATTACTCAATTTTGAGATTATCCCATATAGACATTGCTAACTTTGACACTTAAAAGCACGAGAACGAGAAGTGAAACACTAGAGATTTGATTATTATCAATTGGTAATCAACTTTGGATGGATTTCACACAAGCATTCGTTTTGATCAACCCATTCATGAATAGCATCGCTTGTAGTCACAACCGAGTTAGGGGTCTTTATTCATCACTTGTAAGACTTTGGTTTGTTGACGTGTTTAAACATTAGATACTAGTTTTCATGCTCAAGCAAATGTTTTCAATTGTGTCTGTTACTACTTCTGTATTAATCTAAAAAAGATTTTATGAATGATTCATTCATCAAGATGGTCCATCGTTAATCACCAAAATGTCATTCCGGAGAAACTCCATTGTGTTGTTTATGACCTAATGTGAGTTGACGATAATCTATTTGGTTTATGTGAAAAGTGCACAAGTCATGTCTATATGATTTGTTAAACATATTGGTAAAAGTACAAATTTCTTCATATACATGACAACTTGTCCTTTAATCTCGTTTAATTAAATTTTAGAATTAATTACCAACAAACTCAGAAAATGATTTTTATTTTCAACATCAATACGAATTTGTTATCATCCACCAACTCCCCGTGGACTCAACACCCTTCTTACCCTTACTAGTCTTAAGTGAGTAGCTACATTTTCTCTCTATTTTGATTGGGGCTTCGACACCGATCAATCGCTACTGAACTTGTCATGTCACTGTGCAGTATTGAAGTTGGGTGTTAATTGCTCTCAACTCGCTTGAAAACATTCAGAATTTACACTAATATTCCAGAAGAATGAGGATCTGATACCAATTTGTTGGTATTTTAAAATTAAAGAAAGAAGAATTTAGCTTACAGATACCGAATGAAAACGATATAACTGAATAAGATGTTCCATTAAAAGCAGAGAGTCGGAAGCACTGAATTTATAACAGATTTCTAATACTAACTAAAAAATAACAAGATCTCAAAGCATGGTGTTTTGACTAACAAATTCCTAAAGACTAAGACTATTTTCCTGAATAAAGACTATTTCAGAAGTGCACAAGCAGATTCTAAAAGCACAATTTCAACATATTGTTCCCCCATGCGTATACTACAATCGCGTATAAGCAAGCCAAATCTTGCATACATACTCAAAAATAAGGATGCGGTCTTGCCTTATTCTTGTTTAAGAAGTAGATGACAGCTTGCGAACAAATTCCGCATGCAATGAGTGTCCTCCCTGCATTTGTACAAAGTTTAGAACCAGTTTGTGAGGAAGGAACAAGATTCACGACAGGCGGGATTGGGTTTTTGTTCATTTTTCAGAACATTTTATACATAATGTGTAAAATATGATTGCTAAAACCATATAATCAGAATATTAATATAATTATTATACATAGCACATGTGTTAAATAGGATTAGAGAGACGAACCTTAAAAGCTATGATATTTGCAACTGGGAGCCCTTGACTACCCCTTCGGGCGAAGAGAGAGACGTCGCCAATGAAATCCAAAACCTTGTGCCTACATGGCTCCTCCAGTGAACGCAAAGGTGGATTCAGCAAACCTTTACTGATACTGGAACAGAACATGAAGATCAATTGGCACAACGATTAAAACTAAAGATGGAAAAATAGATGGGTCAGGCAACGGGTCGATATTAGTACATGGCCAGGTGCACATGCCAATACTTTTTTCTCGTTTCTTACCTTGAATTTTATTGATAACTAATGTTTTAGATAGATTATTTTGTTACAATGATACCATTTGACCTCAATGTATAACCTAAATTAATCTGTTACTCCATAAAAGGACCACCTCTAGTTTGTACATACAAGTATATAAACATGATTGTTAATCCAAACTGATCTGCTAATTCAACTATTCAAGCAACTAGCATCTCACCTGAAAGCAACAGCATTCTCTGCAGAACCACCCTTAATGAGTCCTGCACTACGCATTTTCTCCACCTGTAATAGATTATTTCCTTAATTAAACATAACAAAAGACACACAAGCCCGTTAAAGGTCCTCTTTTATGATCGACTTTAGAACTCTACGGCACAACAAATTTGACGGATTTCATTATGATAATAACTGAAATTTAAAGTCAAATATACAAGTCGCGGGATCTTAAGAAATAAGATGTTACAGCTGGAATATCCCAGCATAGGAAGACATCAAGGTATAAGTGTTGGTTAAGAAGATCAGCATTTTACCTCTTCATAAATGCAAAAGGTTCTTGAAGGAGCTATTTGCTTAGAATAAAAAGAGCCAGTGCAAAAGCTTGATGAATACCACTTGAGGCTTAAATCTGATACCTGAAATAGTATATAGAAGTTAACAGCAAAAGAAATGATATGAACAACATAGCAGTCTGTGAGTATGTCTGTATATATGTATCTAAACAAAAGAAACGATATGAACAACATATTCACCTGCGGAAAATCAATTCCATAACTGATATTAGTTTCATTAGCAGGAAATGCTGCTATAACAGAATCTCCTTTTGACACATGAACAGGTTGAGTAAGATAAGGTGCTACTCTATCACAACTTCTGCCATTGCAATCCATGGCATCAGTCAACCCAACTTGGTCAATAGCTTCCACCCATTCCCTAGCTGACCCATCAAAAATGGGTACCTAAATCAATTAACCACACAATTCAACTTCTGATACTAAACTATACTCTGATTCACATTTAAATAACATCATGCACACTAATTTGCCCTAAAAATTGAAATCATTACAACAAATAATCTAACTTTATGTATCACATCAATTCGATTTCAAACTCCTTGCACGCTGTATGTACGTGTGTACCCAAGCTTGGCTCAATTTGAACTATATTTCTAAAGCTCGTGCTCGACTCGTGAGTAGTATTTGAAGCTCGATCTGGGCTCGTTTATCGTTTATTATGTATTCATTTATTTATATACATTTATTATTTTTTGTAAATGTATTTTAACTATAATTTTTATAAGATAATATATGTTATTTAGTTATTTTTATCATAATTTTATATATTATAATAACTGTTCGAAAAAAATATATATTTAATTTATTAACGAAAAATTATATAACTAAAAGGCTCATTTAAGCTTGGCTCAAGCTCATTACAGCTCGGTTCGTGCTTGTTTAAGCTCGGCTCGATTCGAGCTTTTAATGAGCTGTAGAATAGCTCGCACGGTTTGACTCGTTTACAACCCTAGCTACACGTATATTAAGTAGTCAGAAACTAGTTAGGGCTGTTTGATGATACCTCCACTGATGTATCATCAGAACCAGAATTCATAATCTCGATTCGACAATTATCAACACCGGTCCCTTCCAAAGCCGATAACAAATGCTCAACAGTTCGAACACTGTGTCCATCCTTACGAAGCGTAGTACAAAGCGGCGAATCTTCAGCAAAATCAATTGAGGCAGGAATTAAAAGTGAACGGAAATCGAAGTACCTTCCTGTTCCGGCTAACTCCGGCCAGATTCTCACCGTCGATAGATCGCCGGAGTGAAGCGCCCGCCCTGTCTTCTCGATGCAACGAGCGATCGTCTGCTGCTGCTTACCTGTCTGCGATCATCAAGTACCGTACATGATATATGTGATATATACGTAGAGAGAGAGAGATGAAGACGTACGGATCTCCATGAAATCAGAGCGGAGAATTTGAAAGCTTCCATGGCGGCGCGTGGGATTCTCATTTGAGCATGTAATGGAACACAGAAGAGTTGTTTGCGTTCTCTTTATTCAAATTTAAACTTCACATGTTTTTATTCAAACCAGCAGGTTATATCCGCGGGGGCTACCCAGTTTTTAATAAATTTTATATGGACCGTAAACGTATCGGTTAACATAAAGTTAATAGCGAGAACCTGGTCGATGTCAGTTCGGTTTATTACAGTATCGATATAGTATTAACACCCAATACAGCAACCGAAAGAGAAAACTTAAAAAATAAAGCCGTGATAAGTCCATAAGAATATCAACACATGCTCTACACTGATTGAAAACCATACCAAACGATACCACTACCGGTTCTAATAGTACCAATACGGTACCAATGTTTTTCGATGTGTACCGGCTAGATCCAGTTTCAAAAAGATTTATATCGCTTATTTAGTTACGGTACCGATTTTTTTGGTTGGTAGGCTCGATCCGGTTTAAAAAAAAAAACATTATATTAAGTATTTTGTTTTTGTAAAAAAAAAAAAAAAACCTAACGAATGAATTCCCCATACCGAATTTTTGCCTATTTGGTTGTAGGGATGAGCATATCGAGTTGTAGGGATGAGCATTTGGGATTTGGTACCGGTACCGAATTTTCTATACCGATTTTTTTTCGGTACCGATTAGGTACCCACCTTTTGGAGTTTTCAGTACCAGTGTTCTCGGTACGGTATCGGTTCAGCACGGTACAAGTATTTTTACCGAATTTTACACACATACCGATACCACGGTACAAGTATTTTTACCGAATTTTACACACATACCGATACCGTATGGTACTCACATTTCTGGCATGGTTACTTTTCAGCATGTACAATTCAATTTTACAATACAAATAAGGCAAATGTGCAACATACTAAAGCAAACCCACATCAAAAGTAAACATAGGTTTATAAAGAATGACCAACTTCAAATACCACCAATACGTATTACACACATTAGTTGTCTTGTGGATTAGAGAACTTCAAAGTTAAACATGCTTTGATAAGAACAATCCCAGGGTAAACATCCTAAAAAGCTCCACTTTGTATTACATATACAAGATCTGAACTCATCAAATAGCTACACAAACTACTGCTGAAATAAATCCTATAAATGTAAGCATTATTTTCTTCATTTGTACCAAGAAGACCAAACTCATACAAAAAACCAAATAAGCAACGGTCGGGATCTATTGTCATCACATATTTATTTGTTTACATTACTTCATGTACATGAATAAATACATAGTAGCACGCGCATGAAGACTCGATTACTTTTTAAACCTGTTCATTTCCCTTGAGGATGTTGTACTTGCAAAGTGGGCAAGTTGCATTCATCTTCAGCCATTTCACAATGCATGTAGCATGGAAATGATGGTTGCAAGGAAGTGAATGAAGCTCTGCTCCATCTTCATATGTGCTTAGACAAATGCAGCAATCCTGAAAGAAAATTGCAACATTTTATCCCACAAAAAAAATTAATCGTAGTCAAATTCCTAACATACCCTTCCAAATCATCAACAATAAACTTACAGCATCCTCAGGTAGAAGAACACGTTCGACAGCTAAGTGACCGCCATTTGATTCAGCAGGAACCATTCTACCTGCTCCCACCTCAGGTTTGTCTTCGTTATCTTTGGATGCCTGAAATCTGTATTTAGGAAGCGCGTTGAGGTCTGCATCGGATGCACCTTCCTGCATGTTACTATGGTATGTTATACAAGTTCATGAAACATTGATCGTTAGTAGATGCAGTGATGTCAACCCACTTATATGCAAACACGACAATTCAGGTTGTATTTGTTTGATAACCGGTCAAAAGTCATCTAATTATTTACAAAGAGTAGAATGCCATTTTCGTCCCTGAGATTTGGCCAGTTTTGCGACTTTCGTCCAAAGGTTTGTGTTTCCGCATCTGGATCCAAAAGGTTTGAAATCTTGCCATTTTCATCCAGCTCGTTAACTCCACCCATTTTTTTCAATTAAGTCAAGGGTATTTTCGTCTTTTTTGTTAACTTAAAGGGCAATTCAGTCTTTTTCACTTTATGTACAAGCATTTAGCATAATGTACAAGTATTCTAAATACCCCTACTAAATAAAAAAGACGAAAATGCACATGACTTAACGGAGAAAAATGGATGGAGTTAATGAGCCAGATGAAAATGACAAGATTTCAAACCTTTGGATCCGGATGCAAAAAAACAAACCTTTGAACGAAAGTCACAAAACTGGCCAAACCTCAGGAACGAAAATGGCATTTTACTCTTTACAAAATTTCAAAGTTGACAAAAAACATGAAGTTACCCTTTCTAACCAGAATCCATTTTAAAATGTTACCCAACCCGCATGACCCGTCTGTTATAAAAAAAACAAGAAAGAATATTTGTCTTCTCACCTGGCCAGCAACTGCATACAGAATAGCAATTATGCAGGGCAGGCAACAACAAAGGGCAATCCCGATTAAACATGCCAACACAACACAGAAGATGGCGAAGAACACATCAAAGGCTAAGAACACCACGGTCACCCTGCAATCGTGGGAAGGAAAGAAAGAAAAGGTAGAGAATTGTAGCACTTAGGGGTTTCGGTGTTCTAGACTGTAATAATATTATATTGGTTCAAGACATACCAGTACAGACGCGGAGCACGATGCATAAGAATCTCACCACCAGCAACCATCCAGTAGAAGCCGATCAGCCACCAGACGAATGATACCATTGTATTAAGATTTTCACATCTTTTAGCGTAGCTGAAAAACATACAAATCTTGAAACGCATCGCTTAATGAATCATGTATACAGCAGACAAAACAAACAAACATACCAAGTAATGCCCCACCCGTAGGTATTTTTCTTTACAAATATGAATAACCTATATCCTAAAAAAAGCTAACCTTTATCTTGTCTCCAAGAACTCTTATCACCGATCATGTTCACAGAGAGGTGCAAGTCTAACAAATCATATGCTTAATTTGCTCATCACATGTCCTCTAGGAGGTGCAAGTATACAACAGACAACAGGCACAAAACAAATTCTACAAAAAATCAGAGTAATGCAATGAACCTCACAGATGATTAGATATGCCTAGCATAATAAACAAAAATCAAACCATCTAATAGCCTCCAAATCGATCCCAAGTGAACACGATGGAAATATTGACTTGATGACAACTGTATTTTTTTGTCAAAATTTTCTACGAGTTCCATTAAAATCTCAGTGTCTTCAATGATTGCAGACAAAGTGAAGCTTATATCTTGAAAATACAGCAGCTCAACACACACAAAACAGTAAAAAAGAGGCTGAAAGGTTGAATACACCAACATCTAAAGCTAATTTGTCAAAAGCCCCCTAGGTGCGTGTCTAGGCGCCCAGGCGCAGCCCAACGCATTTGCATTGCGCCCTGAAAGGCGAGCTTTCGAGCTCTCAGGCCTGCTTCAGGGCATTTTCTAGCCAAAATGTAAGAAAAAAAAGTCCAAATTAAGGCTGGAATCAACCTAAAATAGCTTGGAATCAACCTTAAACTAGCCCTAAACATGTCTTAAACCCCTAAAAATGGTAATTTATACTATGCGCCTAGCTTAAAAAAAGCCTCGCTTTTTAAACACCTAGGCTCCAGGCTCAGCCTATGCACCTGAGTGCCCCTTGGGCTTTTGACAACATAGATTCTAAAGAACGCAACACAACATTTTTTTTCCTTGAAAATACCTCACAAATCACAACTCAAATAACATACTCCATATTTCTCAACATAAACACTTCACAAATTGCAGATACATATTAAAAAAAAAAAAACAGGCATATTCACACCACAATAACAATAACAACATGCAGAGTACAGAATCATAACATTCAACTGACAAAACACACCTGATTCCATTAGAACTCAAACCATCCCCAATCCTCCCTTCATCCTCTTCACTATCATTCAAATTATCACTTCCACCTGCACTTTCCTCTTCCGTTAATCTCCGACTCCTCCTCCTATACTCCAACCACACCAACACCACGTGCAACGCACACTGAACCGCATAACCGCAAATCCAAACCCTAACCGGCACATTAGGTTTCTCATCCATCGTACAGAACAACAAAACTACCGAAACCGCAACGAACGCGAGGTTCCACGTCATATCTAGGGCTACGACCGGCTTTGAATAGCCCCAGTCGGCTCGGCGCTGTTCCAGCTGGCGCGCTGCCGTCTCGCGCACCAGCATAGAGGCGCCGTGGCGTCCCGAAGCTCGGCCGAGGAGGAGAGCGAGTGTGTTAGGTCTAGCGGTGGTGGATTGTGAGTCTCCGGTGGGTTGCCGTGGCCGGAGTAACGGTGCGGTGGTTGACTCCGGTGACGTGTTGGACATCGTGAAAGTTCCAAGGTTTGGATGGAGTGTAACCGGTTGGTTATTCGAGTGATATCAAGATATATGATTTGTTTTTGGGTTTTTTAATTTAACAACATGACTAGAATGTTTTTTATATTTTAAAGTTTAAACCATAGAATTTTGTGCCACTGGCAACCTCATTGACTGGTCTCATGGCTAACACAAGCGAGACTAGCATCCTCATTGACTGGTCTCATGGCTAAGGGTGAGCGAAGTGGAGCGGTAAACAGATCGGCAAAGCGGTTTACCGAACGGTAACACCGTCGTCGTCTGTGTTTACCGCTCGGTGAAGGTTTACTGATGAGGGAAGGGGGAGAGGGAAGGATGTGTGGTGGGGTCCATTCCTTCTCAACCTATCACACATTTTTTTTTAAATAGTTACCTAAACCCCATTAGGTAAACCACCAACGTTTTTGAGTATTAGGTAAACAATTAAGGTGAATTCATGCGGCACTGTCTGTTTGGGTGAATGGGGAGTTTACCTGTTCCAAATAGGTAACCACTCCCTTCACCCTAACACAAGCGAGGTAAATCATGTGTCGCATAGTCGAGTGGTGTCAGGTTTGATTTGTAGATCTTTACAATATATTCTTACCTCCTTAGGTTGAAGAGTGTCGTCCCCACCCTCTAATTCATGTCATCTCCTTCCCTTCCATCCCTATCAAGGGAGACGGTGTTTGTTGGAAATTTGGAATAAGGTGAATGGAGATTTAATGAGACTCTTCGTATGCTAAATTTAAGAGAAAAAAAAGTTTTTTTTTTATATCACTTGATTAGAAATTTAAGTATTTAACTAAGTCTCTAATTAACTCTTTATTCACCCATGGATGTTGTATAAATAGAAGACTTTGCGCTTCCTTTGTGTACATGAAATGTTACGGAGTTAAATCATTGTAAGGTATAGAACTTGTCTCATATGTTTGAGTTGTAACATAGAATATACATGAGAATATACATAAAAATATACAAGAATTCTTAGAGAAGAGGTGAACGTTTGATGGCTTGTATGTTTTAGAAGTAAATAGAGATGAGTACTCTCTATCTGACTCCACCACCTTCACATCCTTCCACAAGTTGTAACACTACGATTTCACCCGTTGTAACCTCGGGTGAGTGTCCTTATCTGGCAGTACATACTGCTTTGGATATTGTACCCTAGTATATTGACATGTTGTCTAAGTAGAGGAGCAGAATCTGTTTTAAGAGACCCGTGTTAAACGTGAATCCTCAACTACAATCATCAACACTTGTTTGTTCTTTATTATAGCAAAAGATTGTATAAGAAGATGCGATTCGAGATCACACTGAAGACTACACAAATGATCGTATAAGAAGACGTGAATCAAGATCTCGTTGAAGACTACGCAAAGGATTATACAAAAAGATGTGATTCAATCTCTTGTCAGTTTGAGTCATTTATTTACATATGTTGTATATCATCTTATTTTCTTTTGGATTTGTACACAGTACGTGTCCTACAATTCCCCTAATGCATAAAGAGTATCTTTATTATTTTTGTTAATACATTTCTCATAAAATTGTGACCAATCTCCTACAATTCATACATACTTTGTGAGATTGTTGTTACAATTTTAAAACCTTATTTATATGGGTTTTGAGTTCACGAAATTGTTTAAAACTAGAATTGGCGCCCGCGCTTCGCGGCGGGGTCCTTGGAGGTTGCTGGCGAAGATGTACTTGTTTCATGATATATCGATGAGTTAATATAGATGATGCAGACTTTAATCTAAACGATGGTAAAAATGAGTAATCAACGCGGTTAATTGAACATGTCTAGAGTTAAAAGTTAGCTTTAACTATAATAAGGTAAATAAAAAATGATTATATTTGTTACCTGGTGTAGTAAAGGGTTAATATAGACCATGTAAGATTTAATCTAAACGTTGGTAAAAATAAGCAAGTAACATGATCAAGTAAATATATATAGAGTTAAAAGTTAATTATTCCATATATAAATTAGCAGCTTTCTTGTGCATCATGACTTGTACATTATGCTTTGGAACTTTTTCAAAAAAAAAATAACTTCATTTTCCACTTTAAACCTTAAAGTTTTTTCTTTTACATTTTAACCCGTTTCAAATTTTTACTTTTAACTCAAACTTTTTCATCTTTTGTAATTTAACACAACACTTTATTATTTACAACTTTGGTCCCCCATACTTTTTGTCTTTCGCAAGTTTTTCGTTTTTCGTTTTACGTTTCGTTCTAAATTTTGCGAGTTAACATGTCGTAACGTGCATGTGAGGTTCAATATTTTTTGCTCTATTTTTCCATATTTGACAAACCCGTCGCAACGCATCCATTTTTCCCTTTTGAAAAGTTCGCCGTAACGGGCGGGTCCTAGATCGACTAAATTATTATTTTCTACGTTTTACGTTTCTGATTAATTTATTCGCATTAACACACTGTAACGGGTGTGCGTGGTTCAATGATTTTAGTCTGCTTTTCGTTCAGTGTAATTTTTACCATTTTATCTACTTTTTTTACGATGTTGAGAGTCGATGTCGTTGTGGCATTGGTGCTACTTGGCACGGTTTTACGAACGTTTTTAACCTATTAAATTTTTTACTAATATTTTGCTTCGGTTTACCCCTATACTTCCTTTACTTAAAAAACTATTTTTTACATGCATATTTTATGTACGGGTATGTATAAATATGATTTGTTCTACATTCCGACGTAAAAATTTTTTATAGACGAGTCAGGTCAAATATAATACGTTTTCATTTAAAGAAACCATTTTTACATGCATATTTTTATGTACGTTTTAGTATAAATTCAAGTTGTTCTACGTTTCGACGTAAACTTTTTTGGGAAATGATTCAGGTCAAATATAATATGTTTTCGTGTTTATTTTATTTATGTTTCGTAAAGTTTGTTTTGAACTGAGTGGAGTCAAATTATGGTTTCTTTGTCTCACTTTTTTCGAAAACTCTAATTAATCCCTTTTGATTACATGTGCATATTTTCCTTCATACCCGTTACGTTTTCTATGTATAAGTTGGGTCACATATAATACGTTATAATTGTTCGATATGAATTTGATTTACTTTACGTTTGATCCAATCACAATGCTTATACATGTTACATTGAGTTCAACTGGATACGTCGACATGTGTGTTTTCCTATGGTTAATGCATCATATAACATTTGGACTAATCCATTCAATGTTTACGATGTACCCGCCCCGCAACGCGGGCTGGTCTTAACCCTAGTTTTAATTATAATAAGTAAAATAAAACAGATAAAAGAACAAATATTTGTTAAAAAATTACTTTATTAAACTTCAAGGGTCGTATGATAACTTGATTAAAGTTCGGGATTTAAAACGTACATTATTTATCGAGAAAAGAATTATTACTAAACTTCCGTATGATAAATCTATTAAAGTTCAGAGGTATAGGTAAATCGTTTATAAAAAATTATTAGAGTTCAGGGGTCATATGATAAATTATTTAAAGTTTAAGGTTAGAAACGTAAATATATTATAAAAACTATATTTTTATAGCCTTATAATTGTTAGAGTAAATTGCCATTTTAGTCCCTGGGGTTTGTCTAAATTTGTCATTTTAGTCCAAATAGTTTTTTTTCTCCTCTGGATCCCTGATTTTTCCCTTTTGTTGTCATTTTGATCACATTACCTAGCTGCATCCAAAAACCCCATTTTTAACCAGGGGTATTTTAGGGATTTTCAATTTAAATCTTTCAAATTGCCATTTTGATTCATTCTTTTTTTATACTGAAAAAATAAAGGAAAATATCTAATTAGTGGGACGCACCCCTACCCTCTCCTTCTTCATTACCTGCTCTCTCTCTCTCTCTCTCTCTCTCTCTAAATCTTTTAATTGCAGGAGGGTGATGAAGCTATATCAATTGATGGACATGAAGATGTGCTTGTAAATCTTGAACCATGATTCAAAAAGCGAGATTAGCGTTTTTTACACGATTTAATAGGGACTTTTTACTGGAAAGTGTGGAACGGAGTTGAATCATGGTGTTGCAGTGGTCGGATATGATACGAGTGAAGTTGGACTCAAGTAGTGGATAGTGAAGAACTCGTGGGGAGGCGAATTGGGTGAGAATGGATACATACGAATGCAACGTGGCGTTCCTGGTAAGAATGGGCTATGTGGTATAGCAATGGAAGCTTCTTATCCTATTAAGAGCTCTCATACAAACCCTTATGGATCACCAATTATCAAGGATAAACTCTAGAATAAGTGAATAACCAAACTCGTATCAGCTTATGTAGTGTTCGAATTTGTTATCCAATCTCAAATCTCGAATCATTAGGAACACCATCATGTTTTGAATATCCTTATTATATTATTTCCATATTATTTTTCTTACCAACACACAGATATAAAAAATGAATACAAGTGCTAGGTAAAGATCCTAAATTTTGATAAGTCTAGAAAATTTATGTGTTGCTGATAGGTTCGTACAAGAGTTGAATTTAAAGAATTCGGACTTAGAGAGAGAGAGAGAGAGAGAGAGAGATGATGAAGAAGGGGAGGGTAGGGGTGGGTTCTACTAATTAGATATTTTTCTTTTATTTTTTCAATATAAAAAAATGGATCAAAATGGTTTTCCTTTATTTTTTGCAATATAAAAAAGAATGGATCAAAATGACAATTTGAAAGATTTACATTGAAAATCCCCAAAATACCCCTGGTAAAAAATGAGGTTTTTGGATGGAGTTAGGCAATGTGATCAAAATGACAACAAAACGGGAAAGGCAGGGACACAGAGAAGAAAAAAACTATTTGAACTAAAATGACAAATTTAGACAAACCTCAGGGACTAAAATAGCAATTTATTCTAATGGTTAATTATCAAACTATTAAAGAAAAAAAAAAACAAATAGTATTATAATAATGTTTACATTTCCTTTTGTTATTATATATAGAATAAAAAATATCTAGAGAATAGAGATTATACTTCTTTATATATAACTAGAATTGAGACCCGCCGCAATGCGGCGTGGATTCTTTAGTTATGACTAAGTCGATCTAGGACTCGCACATTATGTTAAACCTGTCAAACGGGAAAAATAGACAATGTAAAAACATTCACCCACACACGCATGTTGCGTCATGTTAACTCGCAAAATTTAGAACGAAACGTAAAAAAGTTAAACAAAAGACGCACATTGCGATGTGTTAAGGCACAAAATTTAGAACCAAGCATAAAGCGAAAAATTTGTGGAAAATGAAAACTGTAAAGGACCAAAGTTGAAAGTAAAAAAATTTGTGAGGATAGATTGCAAAAGATAAAAAGTTTTGGGTTAAAAGTAAAAAAGCAAATAGTTTCAGGTTAAAAGTAATTTATGAAATACTTTTGGGTGAAAAGTAAAAAAAATCAATTTTTTTTGGAAACCCCCAAAGCCAAGGTTACGACACCCAGATGCATAATGATTTTTTCTTTGGGAAACCCCCAAAGCACACGCCGCGTTGCGACGGGGCGTAAAACGGTGTCAAATAGTACTAATGTTACACAACCGTTATCGACCACCAACACTGACTCGACCTAGGGTTTGCATGTTGCGACGAACCTGTTAAACATGGAAAAATAGAGGTAAAAACGTTGAACCACACATGTACGTTGCGTCGTATTAACTTGCAAAATTTGAAACAAAACATAAAAAAGTTGAACCACACTTGTACGTTGCGTCGTATTAACTCGAAAAATTAAGAACTATACGTAAAACGAAAATTTGCCAAAGATGAAAAGTATAAGTGACAAAAGTTGTGAAGTCAAATTGCAAATAATGAAAAATTTTGGGTTAAAGTTAAAAAAACAAATTATGTAGGGTTAAAACTGCAAAAGGTAAAAACTTTTAGGTTAAAAATAATGAAAAGTTTGGGTTAAAGTTAAAAAAACAAATTTTGTAGGGTTAAAATTGTAAAAGTTAAAAATTTTTGGATTAAAATTAAAAAAGGAAGTTTTTTTTTGAAAAACTCACAAAGCACATATTACAAGTTGTTATGCACAAAAAGTTTGCTTATTTATATATGGAATAATATGAGGGTGGGGGAGGAATATGTATATGGTACAACATGCTGTCTTTAGATTTATTAAGATTGTGGTACAATCTTAAACCATATACCATGATGTAAAACAAATAGTTTATGATTCAACCAAATTTGGTTTTAACATGTGTGTGTTAATCGAGTTTATTGGTATAAACCACACATTTCTTATAAACATTAAATTCTCTACCATACTTGTTAGACCAGGTTTATTTTTGTAAACAATACATTTTTTTTTGTAAATGTTTTATTTCCTAACATGTGTGTTAGAAATTATTATATTATATATAATTTTTTTTGTGTAAAACGTTTGTCTAAAGTTCTTGCTTCCTAACATGTGTGCTAAAAACGATATATTTTATATAAATCAATAAGCCTTATAATGATTTTGTAATCATTTATTTCTAACAAGTGTGTTATAACCTGTTTATTATATATAAACTGATGACTTTATGACGATTTTTGTACTCATTTATTTCTAACGAGTGTGTTAGAACCGATTTATTAATAAGCTTTATAACGATTTATGTAATCACTTATTTCTATTGAATGTGTTAGAACCGGTTTATAAACCGTCAACTTTAAAAAAAACAAAGCGTATATTTGGTTGTAATTGTAATTGGTTTTTATTGATTATGAATAGAGAATACAAGGCCCTATATATAGATAAACTAATTACAGTTTAGTACCCTCAATAATAATAATCTTGTCTATCTAAACAATTTAGTCTAACATTCCCCCGCAAGTTGAGGGCGGGGAACGACCTGCAACTTGGACCGTAGAAACTCAAATCTTTGTGAAGATAAGGGCTTTGTAAACACATCAGCAATTTGATCATCAGTCGAGATAAACTTGACATTCAGCTTTTCTTGAATAACTTGTTCACGAACAAAGTGGTAATCTACTTCAACATGCTTTGTGCGGGCATGAAACACTGGATTGGCAGAGAGATAGGTTGCACCAAGATTATCACACCAAAGCGTTGGTGCCTTGCTAACTAGACCGAGTTCATGAAGTAGAGATTTTAACCAGATCAGTTCTGCGACAGTATCAGCAATAGCCTTATATTTGGATTCTGTTGAAGATCGAGAGACAGTTCGTTGTTTGCGAGCAGACCAAGAAATAAGGTTGGAACCCAGATAGATAGCATATCCCCCCGTGGATCGACGATCAAGAGGGCAACCAGCCCAGTCAGAATCCGAGAATGCCCGAAGATTAGTAGCCCAATGGGAGTCAGAAAAGGCTTGTAGCCTGGACCCTGTGTTGTGACGAAATAGTAGGCCAAAATGAGCCGTGCCCTTCAGATAACGCAATGTGCGCTTCATACCAGCCCAATGATTCTCGGTAGGAGCATGCATAAATTGGCACACCTTATTAACTGCAAAGGCAATGTCCGGGCGAGTTAAGGTTGCATATTGAAGAGCACCTACCGTCTGCCTGTATCTGGAAGGATCATCAAGTAAAGGACTATCATCAGGTAAGAAGACATGAGAGGTACTCATAGGGGATGATATGGGTTTGCAGTCTGCAAGACCTGCTCGATGAAGAATATCAAGAATATATTTGCGTTGAGACAGAACCAGATCAGAACCATGATGCACCACTTCAATGCCCAAGAAATAATGTAACTAACCCAAATCTTTGAGTGCAAACATAGAGCTGAGATCTTTAATAACATCATTAACAGCCCTAGAGTGATTACCTGTAATGATAATGTCGTCTACATACACAAGAAGATAGACAAGCGTGCCACTTGAATTGAGAATGAATAGGGACGGGTCAGTTTTGGACCCGTGAAAGCCCAACTGAAGAAGAGCCATTGACAGTTTTGTAAACCAGGCACGAGGGGCTTGCTTGAGCCCATATAAGGACTTGTGTAATAAACACACATGATCTGGCCTGGTTTGATCAACGAAGCCAGGAGGTTGTCGCATATAAACTGTCTCTTGAAGATCACCATGCAGAAAGGCGTTTTGGACATCTAACTGTTTGAGAGACCACTTATTTGTAACAGCAAGTGATAAGATAGTCCTAATAGTAGCAGGTTTGATTACTGGGCTGAAAGTCTCATGATAATCGACCCCATGTTGCTGCTGAAGTCCTTTTGCCACAAGTCGTGCCTTGTACCTGCTAATCTTTCCATTTTGATCCGTTTTCAACCTGTAAACCCATTTACAATCAACGACGTTAGTATGAGGGGCAGGGGGAACTAATGTCCATGTCCCATTCCTATGTAGCGCATCCAACTCGTCAGCCATGGCTTGGCGCCATTCTATAGACTTATTAGCAACGGTAAAAGAGGTGGGCTCAATGGGTGAGGTGGGGGTGGGGGTGGCAGTGTAGGCAGCAGGATCATAGCGAGTGGGTGGCTTGGGATGGGGACGTAGGTTGGGAGGCCGTGGTCTAGGAGTTGGGATTGATTGGGCCGCGTGCATGGTGGGTTCGGTTGAGGGTCCGAGAGATGAGTTAGTGGGTGGTGAAGTGGTTGCAGTTTCAGGTGAGATGGTAGCGGTTGGTAATGGATCCGTGGAGGGTGGTGGCGGTAGGATGGGTTCGGTTGGAAAACCGGGTGGTGGTTCAGGAAAGATGGATACATACGATGGTTCGGGCTGTGGTGAGGATTGGGTAGGTATGGGTGTGTGGTATGGAAAGATGTGTTCATTGAAGCGGACATGTCGGGCAATGTAGAGTCGTTTGGTGGATGGGTCAAAGCATCGGTAGCCATGGTGAACAGGGCTGTAGCCAAGAAAGACACACGGGGTGGATCGAAATTCAATCTTATGACGATTGTACGGACGGAGATAAGGAAAACATTGGCATCCGAAAACACGAAGAAAGGAGTAACCAGGTTTCCGTTTAAAAACATGTTCATACGGAGATTTGTTAGAGGAGACACGAGAGGGAAGACGGTTAATTAAGTAAATGGCTGTTTCAAAGGCAAATTGCCAGAAACGTTGGGGAAGACTGGAATGTGCAAGAAGAGTAAGTCCAGTTTCCACAACATGGCGATGACGACGCTCGACAATCCCATTTTGCTCACTTGTGTGAGGGCAAGAGCATCGATGAATGATACCAAGACTAGTGCAAAAGGACGTAAGAGGACGAAACTCCCCTCCCCAATCAGATTGTATACTTTTTAGTTTGGTGTTAAATTGTCGTTCTGCCAATTTAATAAAGTTTGTTAGCACGTTGTAGACATCTGATTTTTGAACTAATGGATAAAACCACATATATCTAGAATGATGATCTACACATAATAAAAAGAAACGACAACCATCAAATGATAAATCGGACGAAGGCCCCCAAACATCACAATAAACAAGGTCTAAAAAAATTGGTACTCCGAAAAGTTGAGTCTGACAAAGATAATTTGGAAGACTTGCCTAATTGACACGAAGTACATAAATTATTAGAAAACTTGTCCGAAATGGGTAAAGAAAAACGTGAAACAATGGAACGAAAAACTTGAGCATGAGGATGTCCTAAACGTTGATGCCAAGTGGTGGAAGATGCTTTGACAGCAGTGAATGCCACCTTGGGAATAGACTTGAGCTGTGGCAGACGAATGGAGTACAAGCCCTGTTCACTGGGACCCGTTAGGAGGGTAGTGCGTGTAGACTCGTCCTTCACAACAAAATAAGATGAGTGAAATTCAAAGAAAACATCATTATCAACACAAAATTTTTGAACAGACAAAAGATTTTGTTTTAGTTCAGGAACATGAAGTATATCGGATAATTTAAAGGTTTTGTTAGGTGAGAAAATGGTTGAGGATTGATGCGTGTGTAGTGTAATATATTTTTTTAGATGTATAATTAAGCCATTTTTATACTTTTAGCCAAGTTTTAAATTTATAAAACACGATATTCACTAACACTAAACACACATATGGGCAAGTGCACCCATCGTGGACGTAGTATAGTGTTGGTAAGATACCGAGGTCGTCCAAGGACACAAGAGCTTTTAATACCGGTTTATCCTCAACGTCTAATCAAATCAAAAAGTGAGAAAAATGTTTTTTAAACTAAGAAAATAAAAACTAACTAAATGCTGAAAAATAAAATAAAATAAAAACAGATAGACAAGATGAATCACTTGGATCCGACACGTGTATTAGTATAACCTTTGATTATTTTCGCACTTTTGCACTTGTTTAAGAGATTATCTTAGTTATTGTAGTAGGCCCCTCTTTTGAAGGCGACGTTACCCTCAACCCAGTAGTTTGAGTCAGCAAGGATACAATCCTAAAGGGTCGGATTATTGAAAGATAATGAATTAAGTTTGATGTGGAAAAAGTAGTTCAACTAATTAAACTAAAATTACCCTAAATTACGACTCAAGTAATAAAAATCTAGACTCCTAAACCAGACTAAACTACTCACCGGCAAGTGTACCGGTCGACTCTAGCACAGAAAAGTAAGTCCGGATGTCGAACCCACAAGGACTCTACGAATTACGTTAACGACTCAATTTAGACTAAATACTGACACGACTAACAAATATTGTGTTTGGGGGGGGGGGGTTTGCTAAAATCCTAAAATTGTGATTAAATTAGAATTAACTAAAGCACGCACGAAGAACTAAGGTTTTGATTCAGATGAGATTAAAGACTACCTAGACATGAATCCGGTTTGACAATGAATGGACTTTTAACAGGTTTATTGTTGTATGGAGCCGGGATCGTTAAATACTAAACCTTAAGGTATTTCAATGCTAAGACTTCCCGACCCTTCTCAGGAAGAAACCTAGGAAACCCTACAAGGCTGTTATGATTACCGACTGTTAGATTTCCTCTCAGTCCTCTAACGATTCTAAAAGTGCCCTAATATGACTATCTACCTCTCAGCGCGATAATCTAAGGCAGTTCTAGGTTCTGACTTGACTTACTAGACACAACTGCAATTAGGGAACTAACCTCGACTTCTCTCAAAATCTAATTTAGCTATATATTGCACTGCGACCTAATAACTAACTCGAGCCTCTCAGCGACAAGCTAAGCAGAATACTTACTTCTAATTATATTTTAGTTACTGTTTCTAAGGCTATCGGCCGATTTACCCAAAGATTACCCGAACCCGCAAGGATGCAAATAATCAACACAGACCTATGTTGTGATAAAGACCGTCACTAAGATCTATGTGAAACAGCAAGTAATCCACAATCAAAGGTAAATACGCATGTGCACCAAGTCAAAAATTCTAGAACACGTTACTTTAAAAATCAATCCATAATCAAACAAATAAAAACCGTTAAAAGATCCAAAACAATAATCAAACCATCATCTAGTCTAGGTAGTTACGAAGATCTAGCCAAGAAACATCATGTCTAACGAAAACAAATCGGTTTCAAAACAAGAATTCATGATTAAAGTGACAAAACGAGAAAATAGTGAAAAACGGGAGGTAAGACCCGAGTTATCTTCTTTCCTACGCTCCGTGCTTCGATCCTATGATTCTTGTACGCTCGAACGCCTCGAAAACCTTCAAAATCTGCTGAGAAAATCGCCTTAGGGTTCTTGATTCGTGTCTTCTGTTTTATGATGATAAAATAAGCTTTTATATTAAACCCTAGTAACCCAGCAAATCAGGTTCGTCAGTTACACCAGTCGCGTAGCGCGACTGGTAAGGGTTCATTGCTCGCGCTACACCAGCGCATCCCAGGTCAACGAAAAATCAAACTGTGGCAGTAGCGTAGCGCGACTGGTAAGGGTGTCACCCTAGCGCTACGCGAGTGGGACTTTTTCACAGAATGTTGCTTCCAAAAGCTAGTTCAACTCTCCAAAATCCTTGAAAATTATTCTAACACCTTGTGTATTGATTCCAGGACTTGACATTCGACATTCCAGCTCGGTTTTGCTCCAATTCCAGCATTTTTGTGTATCACGACCTGGAAAACGCAATAAAGATCAATAGCACGCAATTCTAACCTAAACTAAACTAAAATTAACGATAAAATATACAAACTATACACGATAAAAGTATGTATTTTGCAATACATCAAATATCCCCACACTTACTCTTTTTTCGTCCCCGAAAAAGAATTATGCAACGGAATCATAAACAAACAAACACTCGGGCTGAAAATCATAGGTATATTTAATTAAAACCAAGACTTGCGTTAGCAGCGATTGCAGATATATTGATCCACTTTAAACCCGAATTTGATCCTAAACCCTTATCATGTAGATTTAGTTCAAGTGCGGTCAGTCTACCTAGGGTCTCACACTAGAATCAACAGTCCACCTATTCCCAACTCAAGCTTATAGGGCTAAAAGAACGATCATTTGACCAATTCCTAACCGTTTTATACCAAGATAAAGAGAGTTTGACATCAAATCTAATTTTTTTTTCTTTTTCTCTTTTTTTTTTCTTTTTTTTTCAGCTTGTTTTTTTTTTTTCAAATTCATTTTCGTGAGACTAGACGATGCTTTCCCTAACCCAGCGGTATTCCGACTGTAGAGTCGCTATCCCCAATCACAGATTACATAGGTTTCGGTACTTTTATTCGGCAAGTCGATTTCACACATCCCAGAGGCATTCCGGCTGTAGAGTCGCTATCCCCAACCACAGATTACATAGGCCTGTGTTACTTTCATTTAGTTTCTAGCTCACTTTTATTTATTTTTTTTTCAGCGAGATATGACAAAAAACTCTAACCATCTTAGCTTATAACGGCACCCCTTATACTATTTTTGCCAGTTTTAGTTTCCCATATTTCCCAGGCGAGAACCCACTAGCAGACCGACAATTAAGGTGTATTAACTCAAAGGGATTTAAAACCAAAACCCGGGCCTACCCACATATCCCTAACTAGACGCAAGTTCGATTTATTATAATCTCATATTATTATTATTCAAACCCGAGCAATCATTTGTTTTTTCTATCATTTTCCGTTAAAAATGCAAACTTCTTTTTATTTCGAAAGACATTTTCTGATTTTTCAATTTTTTTTTTATTTCAATTTTTTATTTTTTTGGATTTTTAAAATTAAGACTCGATTATTTACATGTATTCCTATCCCCACACTTAGAGATTGCATTGTCCCTAATGCAAGAACGAGAATACGACTCAAACTAACTAACTACTAAATAAATAACGAACTAACGAAATAAAAATAAATACAACAACAAAAGGGAAACGACTTAGCTGATATGTGAGACTGTCAAAGTGCCAGTCATTTCCACATAAGCCCTCCAATTCGAAACGCGCTCAGCAAACAATTCAACCTCGTACACGCGAACGAAAGCGGCTAACATAATCACCTATCAAACAACGAACAACCTACCAACATGCCATCATATATATATCTATCAAAATAACAGCATAAGTTGTTCTTCAAACCAACCCATCCTACCCAACCAGTTTAACGTATATCAATATCAAGTACAGACCAAACAAACTAGGATGAAAACAACAATAAAGAAAAATAAACATCAAAAGATATCATCAGCTGCTGCTCATCCTCCTGTACTCCATCCACAGTCTCTAGCCACTGTCTGTCTCGTGGCTACTCGCCTCATAAACCTGATAAGTAGAAACAGAACCTGCCGGTGCACCACGTTCCCTGTGTAGTAGCTCAATCATGCGCTCCAGTCTATCAAATCTCTGCTCCACATAGCCAGAGAATGACTCTAAAGTAAGGGGAACTGGTAATGGAACTCTCCTCTCAGCCTGCTGTGCCGGCTGTACCGGTGACTGTGGCGGCTGCTGAACACCCGACGGTCCTGCCTCCTGCTGAGGCTCAACTACCTCTACCGGTCCTCTCTGTCGTGGCTGAACAGGTGGGCCCTCTCTAAGCGGCTCCCAGCCGTACGGTGCCTTCCACGATGCTATTCCTGCCTTCTGCAGGTCCTCTAACCCGAAGATCGCAGTAGTCGGCCCCCTATGTAAGAACTCAGGTCGATATACATCTAAAACCCCCAAATGTGATGCAATCCTAGTAATGTAGGGGCCCATATCCAACCTAGCTCTATTGCCACCTCTCCTACCTCGACTAATCGAGTCTACCAACACGGTGGCTAAGTTAAACTCTCGCCTCTGAACCCTACACATCAACACAAACAACTCAATCCAGTTGGCCTTATTCTCCCCTGATTTCCTACCTACCAACGTAGTCGCCAACAACCTCAGCACATACCTATATATCGGATTCCTAACCGTAGAAATCAGATTTGTCTGGCCAAACTTCGTATCCGATATCGACTCCCAGAACGCCTTCAACTCTCTTTTCCCCACACTAAACCTCCTATTCTCCACGTACGCACCCCTCAGACAGGTCGAGAACTCGGGCCTCCTAACCTCATCCTCAGTATATAAGCCCGAAATAACCGCGAACCGAGGTACGTTCATCTCGTACACCTTCCTACCAGAACTGAATGATAACGCATTTCCCTGCTCAAACTTACCTTCCTTATGATACCACGTACTGTGGAACTCTAGCACAAGCTCTACGTACTGTGGCTCAATGCAGTTCATCGCAGCTATTAACCTCTCTCCTAACAAATCTCTAACCTCCTGCTCAGCTCCTATCTCACCCAACCATTCCCAGTGTATTATCCTATGCTGAAGCAAACCCATTTTCTTAAACTTATTGAACTTGTCCCATTCGTACGTATCCTCTTCGAACTTGAGGATCGGATGGTCATCTCTGTGCATCTTACAATCCGGGATGAAGCTATACTTATCATATGTGATTTTTCGTAAATTCGGATCATCGGGTGCTATCTGAATGATTGGCGTTTCGACAACTACCGGATCCTGTCCCGGTGCAGTCTGGCCCACGACCCTTTTCCTGGCGCGACCTGCTCTCGCACTGCTCGCCATATCTGCAAAACAATTAACATTCAAGACAAACCAAGCAGATCATCAGTAATAACAAACTATTTTTTTATTTTTTTTTTATTTTTATTTTTTATTTTTTTTTTCTAGATGTTTGTACAGTCGAACACTGGCCGTATAGCATTTCGTTCGCGGCCATTATCCGATACAAGTGACTTTTACGCATATCGGGTCGAAAACCAAATCAACTATGCCCGAATGGAGATTGAGTACGAGCAAAGTGATCCGATTGTCAAGCGATGTACATTGCGCAAATTGACACTGGACAAGACTTCAAGACGACTCGACACACTAAAGACGACACTAGACTACTCACAAGACGCAAACTTGACGCAAAAGACGCAACATTTACCCCCTTCCGGCACCTTGCTCGCCCTCGAGCAATCCCAAGTGCCGAAAATTAGACAATCCCAAAGTGTGGAAGCAATGGATGCGGCGCGCGTATGTTTGATAAAAAATTTCGAAGTTTGGTGACAGGGCGCGCGTCACATCCCCACACTTGAGTTTTATTTATCCCATAAAGGTTAGCGCATAAGAACTCGATCAATAAGACACGGACAAAACCACCCCACCCTTAGAACTATCACACCTCCAACCTCACATCGCT
The DNA here is from genome assembly GCF_002127325.2 of Helianthus annuus. NCBI lineage: Eukaryota > Viridiplantae > Streptophyta > Magnoliopsida > Asterales > Asteraceae > Helianthus > Helianthus annuus. The sequence goes on along the minus strand of NC_035447.2, from coordinate 39,129,398 downwards.
CAAATCAATCAACATGCCAAGCCAACCCGTTTCACCCGCACCCGTGCCTCATTTGCCAAGCCCATACAAGACACTAACACAATAGACATTACCCGACTCACTACTCACTACAGACTCGACATAAACACCATGACTAAGCTGACCTAAACAATGACTCGACATTACGACTCGACTCAAATAACTAGAAATTAAACAGAAGCACATACCTGAAGTGAGCTGAATCGGAAAATAAAAGAGACGGTAAGCAGGTGGGTGATGTCGGTCAATCGAGGGTGGGTGAATGTGGTGGCTATGGTTATCGGTGAAGGCGGGGGTGTAGGTGGTGGTCGGCTGTTGATGGGAGGGATGATAGGGTTGGGGTTGAATGGTGGTAAAGGGAAAATGGGTGGCGGCCGACGTTTAAAAGGGGTGGGAGATCGGTGGTGAAAGGGCAGTAGAAATGGTGGTTGTGTGGGTTGAAGATAGGTCGGCGAGAAGGGTGAAGTAAGGTATGGTAGGGGTGGTGACCGGAGGGTTTTGGGGGGAAAGATGGATGGTCGGATATGGGGACGGTCGGAGGTGGGTGAAGGGGGTTCGGTAATGGGGAAGGTGGATGTGGACGGCGATGGTGAGGGGAAAGAATGGATGAAAAAGGGGCGACTTAGGGTTTTGTGCTAATTTTTCTGATTTAGTAAACCCCTCGCGTAGCGCGAGCATTATTGGACACGGTGTGGCGCTACGCCAGCGTAAGGTTCAGGTGGGAAAAAGGGCCAAAGGTTCAAAAGCAAAGGTTCAAAACTGTTTTATGACCCCTTTAGGGCTCGCGTAGCGCGAGCGTGATGCATGTACCCGTCGCGCTACGCGACTGGGCATTTTGGACAGAAGGTTTCGTAAAAATTTTGATTTCATGCCTTAGAAAAATTTTGAGGTTTTAACAACCCATTCCCAAATCATCCCAAAATTTTTTCTAAGTATGGGACTTACCTGAGACCTCGTTTTGTTCAGATTTCCAGCTCCTCAAGGCACGTTTCCTGCAAAATTTCTCAAACACACACGAGACACAAAAACAAAAACTACGAAAAACACAAGAAATACGCAATTTACAAACGGTACAAACTCTACAACCGAAACCTTACGCAATTACTGTTCGGTGAAGGTGGGTGGGTCCTCTAGAGGAATTTCTTCCTCTTCGGTAGCATCAATTGGACCTCCCAAGTAATGTTTCAAACGGTGGCCATTCACCTTCCAAACTCCCTTATCGACTTCATCGTAAAGCTCAACCGTGCCGTACGGGAACACTTGTTTAACCACGTACGGTCCATTCCACCTCGATTTCAGTTTACCTGCTATCAATTTCAAACGGGAATTGAACAAGAGTACCTTGTCACCTACCTTAAACTCTTTCAAACCTCGCAACCTTCGATCATGCAATGCCTTTGATTTTTCCTTGATGCTCCAAGATCTTTCATATGCGGCATCCCTCAAAGCTTCCAACTCGTGAATTTGGAAGAATCTCCTCCTTGCGGCTTCGGTAAGGTCAAGGTTCACGGTTTTCAACGCCCACAACGCCCTATGTTCTAATTCAACCGGGAGATGGCAAGCTTTGCCATATACGATCATAAAGGGTGTGGTGCCTAACGGTGTCTTATAGGCGGTGCGGAATGCCCACAAAGCGTCGTCGAGCTTTTCCGACCAATCCTTCCTACTTTTTCCTACCGTTTTCTCAAGGATTCTCTTCACCCCTCGGTTTGCATTCTCTACTTGGCCACTAGTTTGCGGGTGATATGCGGTGGAAAGACGATGAGTGACACCGTATCGCGCAAGTGCCTTTTCCATGGCGGAATTGCAAAAATGCGTGCCACGGTCACTTATTATAGCTTTAGGTATCCCGAAACGTGTAAACAACTTCTTGAGGAATCTCACCACCACTCGGACATCATTGGTGGGCAAAGCTTGAGCTTCAACCCACTTAGAAACGTAGTCAATGGCCACGAGGATGTACCTATTCCCGCTAGAAGACGGGAAAGGTCCCATGAAATCAATGCCCCAAACGTCAAAGACTTCCAATACTTGGATTGGATTTTGAGGCATTTCATCCTTGGATGAGATGTTGCCTGTACGTTGGCAACGATCACAAGTCCTAACAAACTCTACGGCATCCTTAACTACCGTCGGCCAATAAAACCCACTATCGAAAACTTTTTGTGCCGTCACATGTGCTCCGTGATGACCCCCAGTTAAACCTTCATGCACATGCCTAAGGATGTCTAAACCCTCTTCCTTAGCGACACACCTTCTAAGCACTCTATCTCCTCCTATCCTAAAGAGGTAAGGATCATCCCAAATGTACTTCCTAGCCTCCCTAAGAAGCTTTTTCTTTTGTTGGAAAGACATACCCCTCACAAGGTCTCCGGTTGCCAAATAATTTGCCAAATCCGAAAACCATGGCAAACCCTCTACCTCGGCACTCACAAAATCTATGGTTTCGTGGGGAAAGGTATCTCCTATGGTATCCTCACGAACTTCCTCTCTCTTAGGGTCCTCTAACCGTGACAAGTGGTCGGCGGCCACATTTTCCGCTCCCTTTTTATCCTTAATTTCTATATCGAACTCGGAGAGCAAAAGAATCCATCTAATAAGACGTGGCTTTGCGTCTTTCTTTTGAAACAGAAATCGCAAAGCGGAATGGTCGGTGAACACGGTGGTTTTAGAAAGCACGAGATATGAGCGAAACTTGTCAAACGCAAACACTACGGCTAAGAGTTCCTTTTCCGTCGTGGTATAGTTCTCTTGAGCATCGTTCAGAGTTTTGCTCGCGTAGTAAATCGGATGAAAGTGTTTATCGACTCTTTGACCTAGGACCGCACCTACGGCATAATCACTTGCGTCACACATGAGCTCAAAGGGTAAGCTCCAATCGGGCGACACAAGTATTGGGGCACTAACGAGTTTCTCTTTCAAGAAGTCAAACGCCTTGATGCACTCCTTGTCGAAGACAAAAGGTACATCCTTCTCTAAAAGCCTAGTCATCGGGCGTGTGATTTTGGAAAAATCCTTTATGAAACGCCTATAAAAGCCCGCATGACCTAGGAAACTCCTAACGGACTTAACACTAGTAGGTGGAGGCAATCTACTTATGGTATCTATCTTGGCCCTATCCACCTCTATTCCCTCTCTCGACACCTTGTGTCCTAGCACTATCCCCTCCGTCACCATAAAGTGACACTTCTCCCAATTCAACATAAGGTTCGTCTCTATGCATCTCTTAAGCATCCTATCTAGGTTGGAAAGGCATTGGTCGAAAGTGGTGCCATAAACCGAGAAGTCATCCATGAAAACTTCCATGGAGGTCTCAAGCATGTCTTGGAATATGGCTACCATGCACCTTTGGAAAGTTGCCGGAGCGTTGCATAACCCGAAAGGCATGCGGCGATACGCATAAGTGCCGTAAGGGCATGTGAATGTCGTTTTATCTTGATCCTCCGGGGCGATGGGGATCTGAAAATAACCCGAAAATCCATCGAGAAAACAATAGAATTGTTGACCCGCTAGACGCTCCAACATTTGGTCGATGAATGGTAAGGGGAAGTGATCTTTCCGGGTGGCGTCGTTTAATTTTCGATAATCTATGCATACACGCCAACCGGTAACGGTACGGGATGGGATTAACTCGTTCTTTTCATTCATGATCACCGTCATCCCACCCTTCTTCGGGACGACTTGGGTCGGGCTAACCCATGGTGAATCGGAAATGGGGTAAATTACCCCGGCATCTAACAACTTAAGAACCTCTTTCTTAACAACCTCTTGCATGTTCGGATTAAGTCGCCTTTGAGGTTGCACCACCGGCTTATAGTTATCTTCCATGAGTATTCGGTGGGTGCAATAGGCGGGACTTATGCCCTTGATATCCGAAAGGCGCCATGCAATAGCTTCCCTATTCACTCTCAACACCTCTAAGAGTCTACCCTTCTCTCCCTCCTCTAACTTAGACGAAATAATGACGGGAAACTCGGACCCCTCACCTAGGAAAGCATACTCTAAGTGGGACGGGAGGACTTTAAGCTCTAAAGGGGCGGGCTTCTCTACGGGTGTACTCTCACTTTCACTCTTTATTTCACTCAATTCTAGCACTTCGGGAACCCACTCGTCCTCGTCTACCTCTTTACTCTCACTAACACTCTCCTCTACCTTCTCAACTACCTCCTCTATCCTACTCTCGACTAGGTCGGCTCCACTAATGTAGTCAAAGCAATGGTCAACACAAGATAAGAAAGACTCTATGAAATAGACCGAATGACAAGGACTACTAAGATCGTCGGAACTACTAGGGTGTTCCATTGAGCGTGCTATCTCGAAAGTCACCCTCTCCACGCCGACTTGAAGTGTGATTTTCCCGTCGAAGACATCGATGATGGCCTTGGCGGTACACAAGAATGGGCGTCCTAGAATGATGGGAACCTTTTCGTCGGCTTCCATGTCAAGAACTACGAAGTCTACCGGGAAGACAAACTTATCCACTTTGACTAGAAGGTTTTCTATGATACCTCGTGGATACTTGATGGACCTATCGGCTAGCGACAAAGACATGCGTGTAGGTGACAACTCTCCTAGCCCTAACCTCTCATACATAGAATATGGCATCAAGTTAATACTCGCTCCTAGGTCGGCTAGGGCCCTACACTCGGTATCACTCCCAAACAAACACGGGATGGTAAAAAGGCCCGGATCTGTCAATTTCTCCGGGACCTTGTTCAACACTACGGCTGAACATCCTCCACTAAGGGGGATGTTGGAAACCTCTCCTAACCTATCCTTACGCTTCAGAAGGTCCTTAAGGAATTTTGCATACTTGGGCATGGACTGGAGGGCTTCTATGAAAGGAAGGTTTATCCTAAGCTGCTTGAAGATTTCTAAAAATTTTCCGTACTCTTTGGAATAGGTTTGATTTCTAAGGCGGGACGGAAAAGGAGCACGGGAAATATCAACAGTCGGTGAAGGAACAACTTGGACGGGTTTCTTTCCTACACTCTTCTCACTCGAGGGCGCTCCGGTGTGTGCGGTACTTGCTGGGATTAACCTAGGTTGCACTTTACCGGGCGCCTCCATCTCAATCTCTTCATCTACAGGCTCTTCCTCTTCTATCTCTACGGTCTCGGGTCTCACTACCTCTCCTAAGGTCCTACCACTACGGGTTGAAATTGCCTTCAAAGAACCAGATGGGTTGGGCTTTGTGTTGCCCGAAAAGTGACCGGGAGGTCGTTCTTGCAACTGGCGTGCAATATCCCCAACTTGTCTTTGAAGGTCTAGGAAACTAGAATGATTGTTCTTTAGGAGAGTGGCGTGGTCCTCTAGGGTACGTTGGGTAGCTTGGTCCTTAACTAATAATTGGGAAAGAAGGTCCTCTATCCTAGACAAACTACCCCCTGACCCCTCACTCTTGGGTTGAACCTCTTGGTTTGACCCCTCACCCCTAAACTGACTACCTGAACCTGAACTAGCAAATTGACCTGTTTGACCCGACCCCCCACTAGAATAAAAACCTGGCCCCCTACTTTGGTATTGACCTGACGGAAAACCAGGGGGGTTACCTGAGGAGCGATAATTATTAGCACGCCAATTAGAGTTACTATTGTTGAACGGGTTAGTTGGACCCCTATTTTGACCTGCTAAATACTCGACCTGCTCTAGTGTGATGGTTGGGCAATCAATGGTGTCATGTCCCCCTCTACAAACCTCGCATCTATCTACCTTCTTCTTAATTTCTAGCAACTCTTTGGTGATATAGTCAAGCTGAGATATTACCTTTGAGTCTGAAACGACTTGATTCACTCCTCGAGAGGATGAGGAGGTAACCACAGGATTGGAGTTCCTGCCGGTAGCACTATGATCTATATCAGCATGAGCGAAGCTCTCAAAGAGGTCGTTGCAGTCAGCCACAGTTTTCTTTCCCATTAGGTGGCCTCCTGCGGATGTGTCGAATCGGGCCTTGCACTCAGGGGTAAGACCATTATAAAATTTTTCTACTAAGGCCCAATCCGACAGTCCATGTTGGGAACAACGCGAGAGCAATGTTTGAAACCTCTCCCATGCTAAGTGATAAGGTTCGTCAGGCTCCATTCTGAAGGAATGGATCTGATCTCGAAGGCGGGAGGCCTTCGCAGGTGGGAAATACTTAGCAAGGAAGGCATCTCTAAGTCCAGCCCAGGTGGTGTAAGTACCTGCCGGCTGCGAATCAAGCCAGGTGGCTGCGCGGCCAGCAAGCGAAAAGGGGAAGACTTGGAGATAGCGGGCATCCAGATTCACACCTTCGATACCGAAGGTGCTACACAGACGGGTGAGACGGTTGATATGTGCTGGCGCGTCTTCATCATCACGACCGTGAAACTGACAAGAGTTGTTAATGGCAGTCATGATGTATGAAGGAATTTGCCAAGACTTATCATTGGTGATTTCAGGGAGGGTAATGGGTGAGTTTGCGGTAAAACCCGCGGTGGAACGCTGGTGGACAGTTTGGTTTTCGGCCATTTGGTGAACTGGTGGTGGACTATGGTGACGGGAGGGTGGTGGGGAATTGTGGGGTGATGACTTAGGGGTAAAGTCGAAGTTCGGTGGTTTAGATGGAAGTGTAGAGTCAGAAAGGGCTGAAGATGAAGTTGGGGGTTTTCGAACCTGAGGGATTGGTGTGGAGACGGAAGACTTGTCAATTGGTGGCTTCACTGGTCCCTGCGAACGTGTGTGGGGCATGAACTGCAAAACCAAGAATAAAACAAGTAAGTCAACTCCAATAAAAGACTCAAAGAAATACGAAAAAGACACTAAAAGTACTTGGACTCCTACGACTCACAAACACACAAAAAGCACGTAACGATATAAGTTGAAATCCAAACAAAGCAGTTAACGCAATTGCCAAGAAGTCCCCGGCAGCGGCGCCAAAAACTTGATGTGGAAAAAGTAGTTCAACTAATTAAACTAAAATTACCCTAAATTACGACTCAAGTAATAAAAATCTAGACTCCTAAACCAGACTAAACTACTCACCGGCAAGTGTACCGGTCGACTCTAGCACAGAAAAGTAAGTCCGGATGTCGAACCCACAAGGACTCTACGAATTACGTTAACGACTCAATTTAGACTAAATACTGACACGACTAACAAATATTGTGTTTGGGGGGGGTTTTGCTAAAATCCTAAAATTGTGATTAAATTAGAATTAACTAAAGCACGCACGAAGAACTAAGGTTTTGATTCAGATGAGATTAAAGACTACCTAGACATGAATCCGGTTTGACAATGAATGGACTTTTAACAGGTTTATTGTTGTATGGAGCCGGGATCGTTAAATACTAAACCTTAAGGTATTTCAATGCTAAGACTTCCCGACCCTTCTCAGGAAGAAACCTAGGAAACCCTACAAGGCTGTTATGATTACCGACTGTTAGATTTCCTCTCAGTCCTCTAACGATTCTAAAAGTGCCCTAATATGACTATCTACCTCTCAGCGCGATAATCTAAGGCAGTTCTAGGTTCTGACTTGACTTACTAGACACAACTGCAATTAGGGAACTAACCTCGACTTCTCTCAAAATCTAATTTAGCTATATATTGCACTGCGACCTAATAACTAACTCGAGCCTCTCAGCGACAAGCTAAGCAGAATACTTACTTCTAATTATATTTTAGTTACTGTTTCTAAGGCTATCGGCCGATTTACCCAAAGATTACCCGAACCCGCAAGGATGCAAATAATCAACACAGACCTATGTTGTGATAAAGACCGTCACTAAGATCTATGTGAAACAGCAAGTAATCCACAATCAAAGGTAAATACGCATGTGCACCAAGTCAAAAATTCTAGAACACGTTACTTTAAAAATCAATCCATAATCAAACAAATAAAAACCGTTAAAAGATCCAAAACAATAATCAAACCATCATCTAGTCTAGGTAGTTACGAAGATCTAGCCAAGAAACATCATGTCTAACGAAAACAAATCGGTTTCAAAACAAGAATTCATGATTAAAGTGACAAAACGAGAAAATAGTGAAAAACGGGAGGTAAGACCCGAGTTATCTTCTTTCCTACGCTCCGTGCTTCGATCCTATGATTCTTGTACGCTCGAACGCCTCGAAAACCTTCAAAATCTGCTGAGAAAATCGCCTTAGGGTTCTTGATTCGTGTCTTCTGTTTTATGATGATAAAATAAGCTTTTATATTAAACCCTAGTAACCCAGCAAATCAGGTTCGTCAGTTACACCAGTCGCGTAGCGCGACTGGTAAGGGTTCATTGCTCGCGCTACACCAGCGCATCCCAGGTCAACGAAAAATCAAACTGTGGCAGTAGCGTAGCGCGACTGGTAAGGGTGTCACCCTAGCGCTACGCGAGTGGGACTTTTTCACAGAATGTTGCTTCCAAAAGCTAGTTCAACTCTCCAAAATCCTTGAAAATTATTCTAACACCTTGTGTATTGATTCCAGGACTTGACATTCGACATTCCAGCTCGGTTTTGCTCCAATTCCAGCATTTTTGTGTATCACGACCTGGAAAACGCAATAAAGATCAATAGCACGCAATTCTAACCTAAACTAAACTAAAATTAACGATAAAATATACAAACTATACACGATAAAAGTATGTATTTTGCAATACATCAAAGTTATTAATGCAAATTGTGGTAGGCCCCGCTTTCGGCGGTGACGTTACCCTCGGCTAAGTAGTCTGAGTCAGCAGGGATACAGTCCTAAATAGCCGGGTTATAGTATTAATAGTAGTTAACTTATGAGGGGGTCAAAGAGTTTGGATCCCCGCCATCCAATACCTATGGGCATTGAAGGAGATCCTACTAAATTTGACCCAGGTCCCATGCAGGACCTCTAAACGCTGAACAAGGGCAAGACCCTTACCAAACCGTTCCCTTAACCCCCGACCAGGTAGCCAACATACCTCCATATAGACCGTGGAGATATGAATGGTGAAAATCTTTTATTTTATATAGACAGTAAAATAATGCCAAGACACCACAGACAAACGATAAGGAAAGATCACCTTCAACATAAGCAACTAGTTATTAAAGTCATTAATACAAAACCAAATAAAAAGTGCAAAAGATTGAAAATAAGAAGTATTATACTAAACACTTGTCTTCACCAAGTGATGTAAGAGACTTAGGCAAACATGGCCTTGATTGTCAAGAACTCTTACGATCAATCTTGGATCCCGAGACGACTCACACACTCTACGATGGACAATGGATGATGGTGGTGGATGATGGTGTTATGGTGGTGGTGGGTGGTGGATGAAGTGTGAGAGAGGTGGTGTGCCAAGGGATGAGATGGAATGAAACCAAGCACCCCTATTTATAGGCTGAACAGAAGGCTGGGCACGGCCCCGTGTCCGCTGGACACGCCCCCGTGCCCGTCTGACACTCTCTCTCCTCATTAATTGTAATTCGCAATTACAATTAATGCGCCTGCTGTACTTTCACCATGCCCCCGTGCCCGCTGGACACGGCCCCGTGGTGGGCAATGGAAGCTTCTATAAGTTAGTCTTTTATGCTGCTTCTTGGGCACGGCCCCGTGCTGGCTGAGCACGGGGCGTGTTCAGACTTCTGCTTTCTCTTCTTTGCTTTGGAGGATGCCGTTGAGGGTCCGAGCAGTCTACTTTTATTCCTTTTCTTGTATTTATGCTAGAATTAGTTGTCTTTTTGCTTCTTTTGTGAATTTGAGCTCATTTCATCCTAAAAATACAAAAGGAAGACAAAAACACTCTTTTTCCAACATTAGTACTTAAAAAGGGTTAGTTTTATGCCTTAATTGATGTGATTTATATGTTGCATTTTACACACATCAGGATCCAATGTGAAAAATGGGTAGTGGGTTACCGTCACCAATAAGTAAAGAATCATTACCAAAGTAGGCTTCAGGGTTGTCAATGCCAGATAAGTCTGGGGTAGCATGTCCATTAGCTCCAGTATCGGGCTTCCAAGTAAGTCCTGATTGTGAGCCAGCATCTGTGGAAGTAGCATAATTTGCCTGTGGCGCTGCACGTGACTGATTGGGCTGATTAGGGCACTGAGACGGGAGATGACCAATGCCACAACGGTTACAGTGGCCATAAACAGTGTTTTGGGTTGAAACCCAAGAAAATTGATGTGTGCCACTAGTATCCCGATTGCGGTTATTTGGGTTAGCACGAGAGTTACCACGCGAAGGACCGCGAGAGCCACGGTTGCCACGATTGTTGTTAAATGACCGAGACTCAAAGTAAGCCTGTGGTTGTACTGAAGGTGCAGGATTGAGCTGATAACCCAACTGAGAGGCCATGAGTTGAAGGGTATGAAGTTGCTGCTGTATGGTATCAATATTGGGCTGCTGAGTGGGTGTGACAGCAGCCGAAAGGGGCTGCTGTGCTGGTGTGGCAGCCGCAAAAAGAGCATGTGGGACCTGCTGATTTGCAGCCAAGATCTTTGTGATCATAAAATCATGGTCACTTAGTAACCCATGGAGCTCGTTAAAGGTAACAGGAGGGGAACGAGCCAATAAGTTAGCCTTTGAGGCCATTGTATTCCTCACGGAGCCTTATAACAGTTAACATGACTAGGTCTTTATCCTTCATTGGTTCACCTATGTTGGCTAGAGCAGTAGCATACTCTTGGGCCCGTGCCAAGTAGTTGGCTGGTTTTTCATCACCTTTCATGGTGATTCTCAGTAACTGACTTTTGAGGGTAAATTCATGAGAGGAAGAAACAGGTGCATAAGCGCGTTCTAGTGATAACCATACCTCACGAGAAGTTTGACCTTGAACATGCTGAAAAGATTCTTCAGAGACTGTGTTGACAATAAGCATACGTACATGAGCATCATTAGCAATCCATGGAGCATAGCTAGGGTTGACAGTAGTGGTAGTTCCAGTTGTTACATTCTGTGACAGGCATGGGATGGTACCATCCACATAACCGAAAAGGTTATGCGAGGCAAGAAAGGGTTCGACTATCTGTTTCCAGTAGCCATAGTTTGTAGGTTTTAGAGTGAAACTGAATTTGTGAGAGTTGTGGGTAGCCTTTTCTTGATTTGTAAAGAGTGTAATGGCAGCCATAGGAATCAGTTAGGGTTGATTGATCAAAAAAGCTGCAGCCGGGAAAAAAAACTTGTGAAGAGTAAACGTGAACAGTACCGGTGAACAGTGACGGCAACAGTAAACGTGAACAGTACTGGTGAATAATGACGGCAGCTAGGGTTTGTATATTAGGGTTAGGATGGACCAGCTCTGATACCAAATCAAAGCGTATATTTGGTTGTAATTGTAATTGGTTTTTATTGATTATGAATAGAGAATACAAGGCCCTATATATAGATAAACTAATTACAGTTTAGTACCCTCAATAATAATAATCTTGTCTATCTAAACAATTTAGTCTAACAAAAAACGATTTTTTGAAATCATTTGTCTTCTAACATGCGTGTTAGAAATGATTCATAAATGTGACAACCCAAGTTTTCAAGGTCTTTCCTCGACACGTTACTTGTTTCACAACTGTGCTTTCATAACTCGTTTCATGTAATATGTGCACCTTTGTTATATGGTTAAAGAATTGTTATATTGTTTGGTTAACTAATGGAAATTTATTAACTGTTTGACTAAGATTAAATAGACTTAACTCATGCATTGACGAAACATAGGATTTTCGTCTTCACCCTTACCCGACGAAATATAGGTTTTTCGCCATTACCTTACTCGACAAAACGCTGGATGTTTCGCCATCAGCATCACGACGAAATACGGTCCTTCGTCGAAGCCCTTTTTCGCCGTATGGGCTTGTGGCCCAGGTGAGGCCCATGCACAAATCAGATATATATACCTCATATTCGCAAAACTCTACGTAAGATCACAACTGGCGAAACCCTAGAACTCTCTCTCTGCAAACCGACGACAACCCTTGATTTTCCTGATCGTCTTGATCTCCGATCTTATTCACACGGTTAGTATGTCTCGATCGTTACTCGTCGTGATTCTCTTTTATGCTAATTGTATGGTTATGTGTTAGTGTGTTAGAGTCATAAGATCTTGAGTAGAATTGCATTTGTAACCATAGAAGGGTAGGTCTAGAACTAATATGTTTAAACTGTTGATGATCTGAGGGTACAAAGCAACTGTTATTGTGATCTAAATGCGGGATGAGAAACTGGGTTATGAATGATGTGTGTCCATGATTAATTGATAATGGGAATGATTAAGTGATGGTTTCAATTAATCGTTTCGACATGAATAGAACAGTGGCAGTTAGGGTTTCTGTGTGTGCAAGGCAAACTGACAATGTGACGAAACTACCCTGACGACGAAACACTTGATGTTTCGTCACTCACCATGCCGATGAAACACTTGGTATTTCGTCACCCTCTTGCCGACGAAACACTTGGCATTTCATCATTGGTTCACAGCAGACAGTGGATTGTACTTGTAAAAAAATGTGGGACTTTGTTGATGAAACCCTATCATAGCCTGTTAAGGATATAGATATTGACTGAGGAAACATGGTGTGGTTGTCAGGAGTAGTACACTTAACTGTTATATACCATTGTGAAACATACCTGTGAATTGAGGAATTGTATGAGTTTGAATAACTACTATGTTGCTTGTATGCACACTATGATTATAACTTAAACGTGAACCATGCAAATGTAAACTGATTATGTATACATGAATACCATAGGGTGTGACTGTTTAGGTGTGAACAAGTAACTAATCATACCGAGCAAACCAGGGTGAGTTCACTGCTCTTTTTCCAAGCATGCGTCCCAGGGAGGGACATCTGGTAAACGTTCCGGGGAGGAATGTCGGGTTATTGGGATGTTGGTTAATACACTCATATCTATCACTTAAGTCCCTTCTACCGATTGTTGTCGGGAAGGCAACGGGGTATTAGTTAATAGCGTTATTTAGGTTTGGCACCCTCACACCACACCGAGGAGGTCGGGAGTGAACTAATGACCCCAATCTTGACCATCGCTTTGATAGAGGCTTTGGGGAATAGGGCAAATAATCTGGAGCCATCTGCGGTAATCGAGTTATTAACAACATCAAATCATTGAATTGTTTTATACTTATATCTGGTAACTAAAACGTGTTAACAAAGTTGAACTCACCAGCGTCGTCTGACACACTTGTCTGCATGCTTGCAGGTTGTTAGATTATTGGATATGGACTTGCTATCTGGGAGTGCCGGAGTGGTCATGGGTCGAGACTCTTGGATACTTGTCTTGTTGGTTTTGAACACTTATTTTGAAACAATTGATTAACAATTTATATTATGCTTCCACTGAACGTTTACTTTGGTTTTAACTTATGACTTGGAATTATATTATGAAATGAATGGTATGTTTTGCTTAAATATTATTTATTGTTCAATGTGATTGGTGGCTTGGATCATGGTACGTCACACGTCCTGCGGTGTTTCCGCATGTGGTATTTTGGGGGTGTGACAGTTTGGTATCAGAGCCACTGGTTATAGTGAACTAGGTTTAAAACGTTTCTATAAAACCAGACTATAACCGAACAGCTTCGAAAATCGACCATGACACTCAGCTCCATATTGCAAGGTTCGTCTTTCGTTTACTTATTGCATAGCATGTCTAGGGTACACTAATGCCTTATGTTGCACGTGATTTCACACTTAGCATAATAGACTGAACTCACGTGTATTTGCCTAAGTTATGTGGTTGATAGAGTCATAGTGTGATATCTCGTTAGACTTTCGTGGTTTACGTTTTGTGGTGTCTTGTGTCTTGCTGCTCGGATTTGAGGAACCTTTTAGCATAAGTTAGGGGGAGCTGAGATAAACATGCAAATCGCATTGTTATTATGGGTGCACACATAATAATAATGAGGGGTGCATGTGAGTCCCAGTGAGCCTTAACGAGTGTGAAAGGGGTTCCGCTCTGTTGTTTGATGTAAACTTAGTAGTCTGTAGAAGTCTTCGTGAGCCTTGACTCCTACTTTATCTCGACTCTTAAGCTTTTCCCTTTTCTCATATAGAACCATGAGTGGACGAGGTCATGGACGTGGACACATTGCGATGACTCAGGCCGAGCTGACAAACCTGATCAACACACGTGCGGCTAAGGCATTGGCAGCCTATCAAGTGATATGTGGTTGAAAACCGGTGTTCGTAATTGTGTAACTAAATGTTTTTACATAAGTTTTAATCGTGAATAGCCTACTTTTAATTAGATTTGTGTTTCACAGGTTTAATGAAGTTTAAGGTGCGTTTTGGGAGCTTTACGAGCTACCGGGAGGAAAAACGGACAAACGGGAGTTCAAAACGGAAAAAACGAAGAAATGGTGCTAGAGAGGCCGTCCCGGACGGGCTCTAGAAATGCCCGTCGTCACCATGTGCCCGTAAACAGCCGAATAGGCCGTCGGACGAAAATCAGCTTTTGGGAGGCCGTCGCCGACGGGCCCCAAGCCGTCGGTGACGGGCAGCGGTTTGTGGTTACGCGATTTTTGGAGATCTTTGGGATAAGAACGATTTTGATTGGCTCGGAGGGCATTCAATTCGTAAGTTACACACTCATTGGAGTTTGAAAGTAATCCTTGGAGCCATTCTCACCTACCACTTCACTTCCATTCCATCTCTAACACTAAGCTTGAACCGAAGCATCAAGAAGCATCATCTGTGAGTACAGGATCGGATCGTAAACGATCACTAGATCTGCGATGAATTCGATTTAATGTGCGGAATCCGTTAAATCGAACCGTAATCGTGCGCGAAGACGTAATTAAACAACATTGTATTACGTAACGACGACAACCGGATAGAGTTTCGAATCGATCTACACACTACACACTCGTAATCTAATCAACGTGACGTAATCGGAGAGTTCTTGATGTAGATGATGAACTTGTTCTTAAAGAAATGGACTGTGTGTTCTCTCCGATTGCTCTCTTCTTCCTTGATTCCTGTAAAACTATCAAACTTGTTCAGTGCAATATAAATCTCAGAACCCATGTTTCAGTAATAAAAGATTTACCAAGATAGATTTTCGAATGATACGAAAATTCACACAATCTAACAAACTACACCTCGTATGAACTGATTACACAAATCTTAAACAATCTGAATCAACCCTAAGTCACCAAAACCACAATATCAGATCTAAACAACTTGAATTAATGAACCTCCATAATAGTGATATTAATGAGTTAATGTTTGGATCACTGATTGGGCCTTCAATTAATTGTGAATAAAGTGATTGGGCCAAAAACCTTCAACAAAAATTTACTTTGTATTGGACCTTAAATTCCACTAAACCAACAACAAAAACACATGGATCAATCAATTATGTCTGACAACTTCAAAAATTAATCGAAATATAATTGGGCCTTCAAACTGAACTAACGATCTTATGGGGCCAACAAACATGCAAGTCTCAGTTACAATTCAAACAAATAATATTTGACTTGTTTTTACTTTTCAGTACACACACATGGGCCGACAACGCATTAATAATAGGATCAGTTGATTCACGATAGTTGTGCTTGGGCCGTCAAATCAAATGAACCAATTTAATTGAACCTCTTGTTTTCTCGATCAGATCAATATATCTTGGGCTAAACAGTTTTTAATATTCACATGATACACTTAATGATCTAACACAAATCACACATGGGCCTTTCAATCGATGTTTGAAACAATCACACAATTAATGACTTCACATGCACTCCCTTTTTTTAACGGCAGTTAGGAATCGAATTCACATGCACTCCTGATTCATTTAAGCTAATGGCCGACAAGATCAAAGCTAGTTTCAATATTATTGGACCGGTAAGTATTATTCAGTCAAAACACACTGTTCGATGATATGTTTCACGCGGAATAGCTGTCAAACGTAATAACGCTCAAGCGAAATCAAACATTAATGTTCAAGCGGAATCACTACGTTCAATTTCAAGCGAAATCAGTAAGTAATTTCAAGCGAAATCAACGATTTTGGAGCGGAATCTGATTCCGTTTGAACTAACACCGACGATTTCGAGCGGTATCAGGTTTTTTTCGAACGGAATTAGACTTTTTCAAGCAGAAACATCGATTTTTCAAGCGGAATCAGCGATTTTTCGAGCGGAATCAGGTATATCTCAAGCGGAATCAGTATTTTCGAGCGGAATCAGGCTGATGTCACTTGATATCGGACCAAAAACCTTCGATTTCTCCTAAACGGCTAGGAATTAGGATCTGAAACTTGGTAGGGTTATAGATTAGGTGTTTTCGCACAACATATTAAAAATCATGAATTTTCGACCGTAAAAACCCGTTCAATTTGACGAAAATCAGTGAAAAACATGAAAGAATGAGTAGAAGATGAAGAAATGATGAAATTCGGATCTGAAAACAATGAAATCTGGTACGAATCTATGTGTTTGATCAGTGCAATCGAGCTCCTGCTCTGATACCACTTGTAGGATCGTTTTGTGACCCGAACGAGTCGTTCAGAAGAATTCTCAGATCGAATCAGAGGCGGAATACAAAGATTTGATCTTCGTTCAGCTTGTTATACACTTTACAAGTCTCTTTTATTGATTAACTTGACGTTACAATGGCTGGAGACAATTTGGCAGCACCTCGGTACAATATACTGATTCCCCACCAAATGACATGATCACTAGCCTATTTATAGTGTTTCTGATTCCCCACGAAAGTGCAATGTTCATTTCGTGGGAAATCAACATTTTGTCATTTCGTGGGAAATCAACATTTCGTCATTTCGTGGGAAATCAACATTAAAACCCTATTTTCCTGAACTACGTGACTCGATCTAACATATCTAGTGCAAGACTCGATACAAGACGAAGTCAATAGACATATGCACTAACATCATCATCACTCACCAATCATTCCATTAAACCCTAATATTCATTCATCCATATCCATTGAACCTTTCACCATTACAAACCCTACACCTCATCATTTCATCATCTCTCAAGTTTCAAGATGATCTCAATCAAGTCACAAGCATTCGGTGATCGAGTTCCTTCCACCATGAGCGGCTAATCACCTTAGTTTCACCCCGGTGTAGGTAGTTGTTTAATTTAGGGTTTTGAATTGTCTATTGATTCAACTTTGTGACAAATTGTGTTCATTTTTGAAACCATTGACAATAGTTTACATTTGTTTCGTATTCGTAAATTGTCGAACAATTATAAAGTTACGACTTTGCGAAATGGTTATGTGTAGTTATGCGTTGTCATGGTTAGGTTTTACTTGTGTTGATTACAAAGTGCATTCTTGTCCGTTTTTCGAAACGTTGATAGTTATTGGCACCTAAGTCACGATACACTAAATCCGTTAATCATTATACAATTGAGTTGAATCTAAAACTTGTAGAAACCCTAGGTTGGCAATTACCGAAATCGGATGTGAACCTTTTTCTCATTATTGTTAGTAATCAAGTTTTCTTGCAATCGCTAATTATTAGTCATGCAATCGCTAATTATTAGTCATTTATCAACTACACCGATTCCATTAGTTTAAATTCACATCTTTTCAATTAAATAAAAATACAAAAAGATTCTAGCAAGCTTTATAATTTGTGACACTTTTTAATAATTCAATCGAATCCACTCGCAAACCACATACTCTTCATGGTTCGACCCCCTGCTACCACTAGCTATTGTTAGGGTAAATAGGGTTTATAAATATTATCTTTGACCGGAGCGCGACACTCCGATCAAATTTTGGCGCCGTTGCCGGGGACCATTTGTCCCGGTTGATGGTTGAGGAAGATCCTAAATCTTTAGAGATTAATGAGTCTTTTCCCGATGAGCACACTATGAAATTAGATAAGTTACCGTGGTATGCTAACATTGTGAATTATCTTGTTACATATGACTTACCACCACATTGGGATAGACGGAGGATGCAACATTTCATGTCTCAAATTAAGTACTACCGGTTGGAGGAACCGCACTTGTGGAAAGAGTGTGCGGACCAAGTGATTTGGAGATGCATTGATGATGAGGAGATTCCAAGCGTGTTGAAGCACCTACATTCGTTTGCATGTGGTGGCCATTTTAGTGGTCACAAAACGGGTCACAAAGTGTTGAACAGTGGCCTTTATTGGCCAACTATTTTTAAAGATGCATTTGAGTTTTCCAAGAATTGTATAGAGTGCCAGAAATTAGGGGGTATTTCAAAAAGGGATGAGATGCCCATGCAACCAATCCTCGTAGTCGACATTTTCGATGTGTGGGGTATTGATTTCATGGGCCCATTCCCCAATTCTTATGGCAGTTTGTCTATCTTGGTGGCCGTTGACTACATGTCCAAGTGGGTCGAAGCTATAGCCACCAAGACAAACGACCATTCCGTAGTTTGTGATTTTGTTCAAACCAATATTTTTTCAAGGTTTGGGATTCCTCGTGTCATCATAACTGACGGAGGATCTCATTTTAAAAACTTTCGGTTTGGAAAACTCTTAAAACGGTTTGGTGTTGACCACAGAATTGCTACCCCATATCACCCGCAAACAAGCGGGCAAGTAGAGGTGTCAAACCGGCAAATCAAAGAGATTTTGCAAAAGACCGTGCGGGCAGACCGTAAGGATTGGTCAATCACCAGCATATTCTCAACTATGCCTCGAGGGTACTTCACTGAACGGTCGGCTAGCTGAATGCTCATACGAGTCGGCTTGGGCTCTCCCAAGTCTAGCTTAGCAAAACCGCATATGGCATGAGGTTTATGCTAGCTCCAAGATCAGCCAACGCATTGCTGACCGACAAACTACCGATCAAACACGGGATAGTGAAACTCCCAGGATCATTCATCTTCTTCGGTAGTTTGTTCTGAAGAACCGCTGAACACTCTTCATTCAAGGTCACTTGCGAAAGCTCCTCAAGTTTCTTTTTGTTGGATAGGATATCCTTCAGAAACTTGGCATACTTAGGCATTTGAGCAAGTGCCTCGACAAATGGTAAATTTATATGAAGTTGCTTAAAAAGCTCGAGGAATTTACCATAGTGTTCTTCCATTTTCTGCTTCTTCAACCTCCCTGGATATGGAATGGGAGGGACATACTCTCTCACTGGTTCCTTGGGTCGTGCGGTACTTGCTGGGACTCGCCTCTGTTGCACCTCACCCGGAGACTCAGCCTCAATCTCCTCATCAACCTCCTCGTCATCGACTGGCTTTTCTGAAACAGCCGGAGGGATGGGCTGAGCGGTCTTGCCGCTTCTCAACGTGATGGCCTTTGCTGTAGCATTTGGATTTGGCTCTGTGTTGCTCGGAAGGCCCCCCTGTTGTCTCTCAGACAACATCTTGGCAATCTGGCCAACTTGGTTCTCAATGGCCTGCATGGAAGCCTTTTGTCTTCTCAACTCACTCTCGTGCCTCGTGAAACGACCGTCATACTCCCTAAAACGCTTCTCATTCTCCGCTTTTTGAGTGTTTTGACCAGCTAAGATTTGACTAAGCATATCATGCACACTAGGATCACTAGAAGGAGGCGTCTGCTGAGGACGAGGTGGACCATATGCTCCATGGGTCGGAGCTGTGGGACGTGGAGCAAATCCGGGTGGATGCTGGTTAGAAGCATCGGGCTTCCAACTAAAGTTTGGATGATTCTTCCACCCTGGATTATAAGTATTGCTGTAGGGATTGTTTTGAGGACGGTATTGGTTTCCCATGAAATCAACATGCTCGTGTGACATCTCTCCCGTCGGAAAATCACCTACCTGATATGCTCCCCCACTCGAAGAACCTCTCGAGTGCATTTCCATCACTCGATCAAATTTCGAAGATAAGGCATCCATACGTGCTGTCATGGCTGTGTAGTCGTCCACATGATGAACTCCCTGCCGAGAACTCTTTCCCCTCGGGGGCTGTTGCATCCGGTTTTTCACGGCACACTTTTCAAGAATCTCAAATGCCTCGGTGGCATTTTTCGTGCCGATATCACCACCCGAGTATGTATCAACCATCATCTGTCCCTGACTGTCCAAACCATGGTAGAAGATCTGACACTGTTGTCACTTGGGCAACCCGTGATGTGGGACCTTTCTCATAAGCTCTTTAAACCGCTCCCATGCCTCGTAAAGGGACTCGTCCTCGTCCTGACGAAAGTTCAGAATCTTGGTTCTCAACCGAACAGTTTTCTCTGGAGGGAAATATTTCTGAAGGAACTTCTCAGCTAATTGATTCCATGTAGTGATAGATCCAGCTGGAAGTGAAAGAAGCCACTCCTTGGCTCCATCCCGTAAGGAAAACGGAAAGAGCCAAAGGCGGATAGCATCCGGTGATGCATCACGAATCCTAAATGTGGCACAAACCTCTAGAAACCCCTCGATGTGAACACTAGGATCCTCGTGATCCTTGCCATAAAACTGCACCGCATTCTGCAACATCGATATGGTGCCAGCCTTGATCTCGAAATTATTATTGTCGATTGTCGGTGCATTGATGCTCGCAGGCAAACCATCGAGTGACGGTTTTACAATTTCATTCAAGATCCTATTCTCTTCCGCGTCCGCCATGTCTACCCGAACCTCGTAGAAGGTGTCGTCGTCCGCCGCGTCTGTCTCAATCGTCTCGGCTACCACGCGAAACCGCTCCCGCAGTCTCCGGTGAAGATCGCGCTCCGGCTCCGATGAAGGCTCAACGATATCAGCAGCGGGGGTTGAGGACATGCACGACCTGTAGGGAATAAGGAGCACAATGCACAAAATATATACAAAAACAAAAACAACTAGCAAATAATCATATTCTTTTTTTTTTCAAATAATCAAGCAAAGCCAAATAAAACAAGTAGACAAAAACTTTGTACACTTTTCACAATGGCTAAATAAGTAACTCGAATCATTTTCAAGAAGACCGCATCCCCGGCAATGGCGCCAAAAACTTGATGTGTGTGAATTATATATATTTTTAATTAAGTTTTTCTTCACACAAATTTAGTTTTAAAAATGGGTTTTCACCTAAAAACTAACTACACACACAAAAGGGCAAGTGTACCCGTCGGGTGGTAATATAGCTAATCGGTAAGAACCGGATATCAATCCGTGGATGCGGTGTCTCGATACTAAACTTTTGCTACTTTAAAGCCTTTTCAAATGTTTGGGTTGAATTTTTTTTCTAACTTAGCATGCAAATAAATAAACTACTAAAAATTCTAACAAGAACAATATCTAAGAAAAGGTTGCCTAAACTAAGTTTCCACTAACAAACATATGACAACAAGGTGGAAGATTTGTGATGATGCAAGTTCTAGATTTAACCAAGTCCCCAATCAAGGCTTCCTAATCTATAATTCTTAGGAAAACTAAAAATGAATTAACATTCTAATCACCTAAAAATTATTCTTTTAAGCTCACTTGCTAAGTTGATGTTAATCTTTAATCATGAGTTATTTGTTTGTCAAAACTCCTAACTCTACAAATTAGGGAAAACTAATATGAGAAACACACTAATCACCCTAACTTGGTTTCAAGTAGTTGGCACTATCATCATGTTCTTGATATGAACCACAAGCATGGTCATGCTAGCTAACAACTTTGGCCTAAATCATCAACAAAACATGAACACAAACTATAGAATTCATATAAACATACTTTTGATCTTTCCAAATCTAGATGCAAGAATTCACACACAAGCTCAAATCATTTTTCATATCACATTAGCACTCACCATTCCTAGTTTCATGCTATGAATCATACTAACAAGTTAACAAGATTCAATAATCATAATCTCTACATGGGCTTTCCAACACAACATGTAAATACTTATGAGCAAACATTCAAGAACAAGAACTTTAAGCATGCATATGAATTCCAAGAACAAGACTAAGTGACAACATGAAGATTAACAAGAACAATCATCACATCTACTTCCATATTATCATATGTTCATAAGCTTCAACATAGTTTAGACAACACAAGTGTTTAGCCCATAAGGCTCATGACTACCAAATCAAGCACAAATAAACATAAATTGTTCATAATGTAGTAAGCTAACCAAGTTAAAGACAAGAATTAAATGGTGTTTGAGTAGATATTCAAGTGATTTAATCCTCTTCAAGGCTCCCTCTTGGCTCCAACAAGCTTCCAAGACCAGATTCTTGAGAGAAAAAGTCACCAAAATGCTCCAACTCCCTTGCAAATGAGCTAGAAACTCGTATTTAAACTGCTGGGCGTTTGGCACTACCATGCCACCTTTTGGCACGGTCGTGCTTGGCAAGTGTCAGAGTCACTTTTCGTCTGTCAATCTTGTTTGCTACCATTTCTGGAAAAATCCCGCTCAAATGTTCCCGAGGTCGCACGACCGTGCTCAGAGATGCTCTGGTCGTGCGAGCCGGTAGTGCTCGGTAACAGTCACATCGTTCTCGAAAACAAGCTGATCAGGAGTTGATTTTGGCCTGGCACGGTCGTGCCACTGTTTGGCACGGTAGTGCTCCCCTGAATTTTGACGATTTGGCTGATAGATGCTAGTGCTGGCTGAGAGTGCCGATGTCGGAGGGCTTGGCACGGTCGTGCCACTGTTTGGCACGGTAGTGCCATATCTGGCAGTTTGCTGGAATGCACCATTTTAGCTCCATTTTGCTCCAAAAGCTTCCGTTTCATCACCGGGCCGAAGCCCGGACTTGTATTTTCACAAACAACTCAAATGAGTACCAAAATCAATGAAAATACAAAGAGTTTTCGCATAAACGGGGCGTATTTGACGTTTAAAAGATGTATAAATTCTTATACATCAGTCAATCAAGTTGAATGATGCTTTATGGGCCTACCGTACGACACATAAGACACCCATTGGCACTACACCTTACCGGTTGGTCTACGATAAAAATTGTCATTTACCGGTTGAACTTGTGCATAAATCATTATGGGCTATTAAAGAAGTCAATGTTAAATATGATGATGCAGGTAAGGAACGGAAACTTAAGTTATGCGAGTTGGAGGAGCTAAGGGAAATGGCATATGAATGCGCGTCTAAGTACAAGGATGGGATGAAGAAGGCGCATGATGCCAAGTTGAGGAAGAAAGAGTTTGAGATTGGGCAAAAGGTATGGCTCTACAACTCGAAGATCAAGTTTTTCCCCGGAAAGCTCCGAAGCAAATGGTTGGGACCCTATGTGATCACCCGGGTCGGATAATTGGGTGATATTACCATCGAGGACCCGAAGGATGGGTCACGGCAAACGGTCAATGGTCATCGGCTAAAATCGTTCCTCGATGGTAATGAAAAGGTGGATGAAAACAAGGAATCGGTAAGCTTCGTGGTAAGCATCTCATATGAGGTCGACTAAAAAGGACCGGTAACATTTTGTGTAGAGTTATGTATAATTTATTTAATTGTTTGAGTGATTTGGATATAATCGTTTTCGTTTCACACTAACCCCTTTTGATTGTGTGAAGTCCGGACATTCCGAACGAGTCATGAAGACGTAAGGTATGTTTTTGACTTTGTTATGTGCATTGAGGACAATACACGACTTTTTGGGGGTGGTAGGACCGTTAACAGTTTCGCGTTCTAAATTTTAACTTATAAAAAAATTTAGTAGTTGTTGAATAAAAGGCTAAAGTTGTTGCCTTGAAATTGATGTTTATAGTTGAGTTTTGTTTAGAGTAGTTATTTGTAATAAAAATCGAATTTTCATCACCTTAGCCGCTTTAAAATATCCTATTTTCTACCCTTAGCCTAGCCCCGTTACAACCCATACAAAGACCTTATGACTTGTGCTTAGTATTCGTGATCGGTGGTGGAGAATGATTGAGTTGCAAGCCTATGCGGGTACGTGTTCTAATCAGTTTTGAGTGATTATTCTTTGAAGTGCTAATACATTATGAAAATTTGCCAATTTATAAACCGAGTGGAGAGAACATTGTGAGGGGTGTGCATGAATTGTCGGTTTTGCGGGCGGGTTAATATTGGATAACCATTGTTATATGTGATTATTCACTTGACCGTTAAATATGTTGAAAACTGTAAAAATGTTTGAACTTTAGTATGACAATTGACCTTAACCTTCGTCTCGGGAATGGGGAATGTATTCTTTGTTCGACCCACGTGAAAGTGAAAAACATATTTGCTTGAGGGCAAGCAAAAGACAAGTGTGGGGATGTGATACGTGGTTGAAAACCGGTTTTCGTAATTGTGTAACTTAATGTTTTTACATAAGTTTTAATCGTGAATAGCCTACTTTTAATTAGATTTGTGTTTCACAGGTTTAATGAAGTTTAAGGTGCGTTTTGGGAGCTTTACGAGCTACCGGGAGGAAAAACGGACAAACGGGACGTGTTACGGATCAAACAGGAGTTCAAAACGGAAAAAACGAAGAAATGGTGCTAGAGAGGCTGTCGCCGACGGGTTTGAGGCCGTCCCGGACGGGCTCTAGAAATGCCCGTCGTCACCATCTGCCCATAAACAGCCGAATAGGCCGTCGGACGAAAATCAGCTTTTGGGATGCCGTCGCCGACGGGCCCCAAGCCGTTGGCGACGGGCAGCGGTTTGTGGTTACGCGATTGTTGGAAATCTTTGGGATAAGAACGATTTTGATTGGCTCGGAGGGCATTCAATTCGTAAGTTACACACTCATTGGAGTTTGAAAGTAATCCTTGGAGCCATTCTGACCTACCACTTCACTTCCATTCCATCTCTAACACTAAGCTTGAACCGAATCATCAAGAAGCATCATCATCACTCACCAATCATTCCATTAAACCCTAGTATTCATTCATCCATATCCATTGAACCTTTCACCATTACAAACCCTACACCTCATCATTTCATCATCTCTCAAGTTTCAAGATGATCTCAATCAAGTCTAAAGCATCCAGTGATCGAGTTCCTTCCACCATGAGCAGCTAATCACCTTGGTTTCACCCCGGTGTTGGTAGTTGTTTAATTTAGGGTTTTGAATTGTCTATTGTTTCAACTTTGTGACAAATTGTGTTGATTTTTGAAACCATTGACAATAGTTTACATTTGTTTCGTATTCGTAAATTGTCGAACGATTATAAAGTTATGACTTTGCGAAATGGTTATGTGTAGTTATGCGTTGTCATGGTTAGGTTTTACTTGTGTTGATTACAAAGTGCATTCTTGTCCGTTTTTCGAAACATTGATAGTTATTGGCACCTAAGTCACGGTACACTAAATCCGTTAATCATTATACAAATGAGTTGAATCTAAAACTTGTAGAAACCCTAGGTTGGCAATTACCGAAACCGGATGTGAACCCTTTTTCTCATTAATGTTAGTAATCAAGTTTTCTTGCAATCGCTAATTATTAGTCATTAATCAACTACACCAATTCCATTAGTTTAAATTCACATCTTTTCAATTAGATAAAAATACAAAAAGATTCTAGCAAGCTTCATAATTTGTGACACTTTTTAATAATTCAATCGAATCCACTCGCAAACCACATACTCTTTTTGGTTCGACCCCTTGCTACCACTAGCTATTGTTAAGGGTAAATAGGGCTTATAAATATTATCTTTGACCAGAGTGCGACACTCCGATCATCAAGCTGGTACGATATGTGCCAAATCTTCTTTATTCTTGTGTCGCGTACACAACTCTTACCCTTGTGTTGTATTTCCTTTCGTCCATTAGGTCAGCAAGCGAATCAGAATCAAAACCATCCACCTGCTTGCACTTTCAAGACGTTCATGGATTGTAAGCCACAGACTTTCATTGGAGCTGAAGGTCCCGTAGGATTGCTTCGCTGGTTCGAGAAAGCCGAATCCGTTTTTGTTATGTGTAATTATCCAGAGGGGGACAGGGTGAAGTTTGCTTCTGGCACCTTGGAGGATGGTGCTCTGACTTGGTGGAATGCTCAAGTACAGATGTTGGGCGTCGAGATGGCAAACGCGACCACTTGGGATGATTTCAAAGAGCTGATTCGGGAAGAGTACTGCCCTCGGGATGAAATTCAAAAGTTGGAAAACGAGTACTATGCCCTGAAGATGGAAGGATCTGAGATCGAGGCTTATACGAGACGGTCTCACGAGCTGGAAACATGTGTCCTAACCTATCTCGACCACCACCTCGCAGGATCGAACTCTACATTAAGGGGTTGGCACCACAAGTTAAGGGATTAGTCACTGCAGCAAATCTCAACGACCTACCCCGGATTATCAGATTGGCTCACAAGATTAATGATTAGGAGGTGGAGCGTGGCTCGCTGCCATCCCGTATTGCTGCTACTACCCCTGCTGCTACAGCTACCACCCCTGCTAGTGATAACAAGCGTAAATGGAACGATGCTGACAAAGCAACCAGTGCAAGTCAATCTCAGAAAGGGCTTGACAACAGCAATAACCATAGTTTCAGTCAATCGTCCTCAGTTAACCAAGGCCAGGGCAGCAATCAGAGTCAAGGCTCCTATGTTGGTAGGAAGCCAAAACGCAACAAGTGTGAGTATCATCATCATGGACAGTGTGACCGAGCTTGCCATCGGTGTGATAAGGTGGGTCATATGGCCAAAGACTGTAGAGCTCCGTACCCGAAGCAACAGCAAAACCAGCAGCAGAATCAGCAACATCAACAACAGCAAAGGTAGCAGCCCCATCAGAACCAAGGCTCTAAGAAGGGGTGTTACCAGTGTGGGGATGAGGGTCATATTAAACGGGATTGCCCTCAGCTGAATCAGAATGCCAACGATAACAACAACCGTCAGAACAACAACAATGCTGGGAACAACAATAATGGCAACAATGGGGGCAATGGAGCTCGGGGAAGGGTATTTATAATTGGTGCTGGTGATGCTAGGAACAACGACAATGTCGTGAATGGTACGTTTTCTGTGAACAACCTCTTTGCTTCTGTATTATTTGATTCCGGTGCCGATTGGAGTTATGGGTCCCTAGAGTTTAGTCAGCGATTAGGGTTAGCTCCAACACCTCTAGAAACTAAACATGTAGTAGAATTGGCTGACGGTAAGACAATTGAAGCCTCACACGTTGTTAAGGAATGCAAACTAGATCTCGTGGGTCAAGTGTTTGACATTGACCTCCTTCCGGTTACCCTCGGTAGTTTTGATGTAGTGGTTGGTATGGATTGGTTATCTAAGCATCAGGCTGAGATTCTATGTAAAGAGAAGATCGTACGTATTCCTCTCCCTAGTGGAGAGTCTTTATCGGTTCAAGGGCATCGTAGTGGGGCGATGGTTGGTATCATCTCAGCTATGCAAGCGCAAAAGTGTCTACAAAAGGGGTATCCTGCTATTCTAGCACTTGTTACTGATACTCCGTCTGAAGAAAGATAGATCGAAGACCTGCCAGTAGTTCGTGAATTCCCTGGTGTATTTCCTAAGGAACTAACTGGTTTACCTCCTCACCATCAAGTGGAATTTCAGATTGATCTTGCACCAGGAGCGGCTCCAATTGCTCGTGCTCCTTATCGTTTAGCACCTGGAGAGTTGCAGGAGTTGTCTAATCAACTACAAGAGTTATTGGACAAAAGGCTTTATTCGACCCAGTTCTTCGCCTTGGGGAGCCCCAATTCTGTTCGTAAAGAAGAAGGACGGGTCCTTTCGTATGTGCATAGATTATCGAGAACTCAACAAGGTGACAGTTAAGAATCGTTATCCTCTGCCACGAATTGATGACTTATTTGACCAGCTGCAAGGGTCAAGTTTTTACTCGAAGATCGACTTAAGATCGGGCTATCATCAGATGAGGGTCCGAGAGGAGGATGTTCCTAAAACGGCTTTTCGAACGCGGTTTGGGCATTATGAGTTTTTAGTTATGCCATTTGGGTTGACGAACGCTCCAGCGGTTTTCATGGACCTCATGAACCGTGTATGCAGACCGTATCTTGACGACTTCGTTATCATGTTTATCGACGACATTCTGATCTATTCAAAGAGCAAGGAAGATCACAAGCGACATCTGCATCTTATTTTGGAGCTTCTGAGGAAGGAGCAGCTCTACGCAAAATTTTCTAAGTGTGACTTCTGGATTCGAGAGGTACACTTCCTTGGCCACATTGTGAATGAATCGGGAATACACGTGGATCCTACTAAGATTGATGCTATCAGAAATTGGGCGGCACCGAAGACTCCTTCGGAGGTGCGACAATTTCTTGGTCTCGCTGGGTACTATCGCAGATTTATTAAATACTTCTCGAAGATTGCTCAACCTCTTACCTCGTTAACACAAAAGGGCATTGTATACTCATGGGGAACGAAACAAGAGGATGCTTTCCAGTTACTGAAACAGAAACTCTGCAGTGCGCCAATTTTATCCCTACCTGAAGGAACAGAAGATTTTGTGGTATATTGTGATGCTTCCATTCAGGGTCTCGGTTGCGTGTTGATGCAACGCGAGAAGGTGATAGCCTATGCCTCGCGATAGTTGAAGGTTCACGAGAGGAATTATACGACACACGACTTAGAGTTGGGAGCGGTGGTATTTGCGCTCAAAATCTAGAGGCATTACCTGTACGGTACTAAATGCACTATTTATACTGACCACAGGAGCCTTCAGCATATCTTCGACCAGAAGGATTTGAATATGCGACAGCGTCGCTGGGTAGAACTTTTAAACGACTATTATTGTGCAATCAAGTACCATCCGGGTAAGGCTAACGTTGTAGCTGATGGTCTCAGTCGAAAGGAATCGAAACCCAAACGTGTTCGCGCCTTGCAGCTCACCATTCATTCTAACCTACCTGACCAGATCCATTCTACACAAACGGAAGTGTTGAAAGGGGAAAACATTGAAGCGGAGTATTTACAGGGCATGGAAAAGCGATTGGTAGAGAGATCTGACGGTATTCTCTACTTCATGGAATGGATATGGATTCCCTTGTTTGGTAACCTTAGAGAGCTTGTGATGGACGAAGCACACAAGTCTCGATACTCTGTTCACCCAGGTTCGGATAAGATGTATCAGGATCTCAAGGTCATGTATTGGTGGCCGAAGATGAAAGCTCACATCGCAACGTATGTAAGTAAATGCTTGACGTGCTCAAAGGTCAAGGTGGAATATCAGAAACCGTCTGGATTGCTGCAACAACCAGAGATACCCATGTGGAAATGGGAACAAATCGCAATGGATTTCGTCACAGGTTTGCCGAGAACTCAAACGGAAACGATACCATTTGGGTGATCGTTGATCGTCTCACGAAGTCAGCACATTTTCTAGCAATTAAGGAAACGGATAAGTTCTCGCAACTAGCTGCTGTTTATCTTAAGGAGGTGGTTTCTAGGCACGCGGTGCCGACCTCTATTATCTCTGACCGTGACCCACGTTTCATCTCAGATTTGTGGCAGTCAATGCACAAATCATTCGGCTCGCGTCTCGACATGAGCACTGCTTATCACCCGCAGACGGATGGTCAAAGTGAGCGAACCATCCAGACACTTGAGGACATGTTACGAGCATGCGTAATTAATTTTGGCAAGGGTTGGGAGAAGCACTTGCCGTTGATAGAGTTTTCTTACAGCAATAGTTACCATACCAGTATCCAGACAACTCCATTCGAAGCATTGTACTGACGGAAATGTCGTTCACCTCTCTGTTGGGCTGAGGTGGGTGATAACCAGATTACAGGCCCGGAACTTGTACTTGAAACTTCCGAGAAAATTGTTCAGATCAGGAATCGTATGGCGGCAGTGCGTGATCGTCAGAAAAGCTACGCCGATAAGCGTAGAAAACCTTTGGAGTTCGCAGTTAATGATCATGTTATGTTGAAGGTCTCACCCTGGAAGGGTGTGGTGCGTTTTGGAAAACGCGGCAAGCTTAACCCTCGTTATGTAGGGCCATTCAAAATTCTGGAGCGAATTGGTAAAGTGGCCTACAAGTTAGAGTTACCTACTGAGTTGGGTAACGTCCATGATGTCTTCCATGTCTCTCAGCTAAAGAAGTGTTTGTCTGATGAAACACTTGTGGTACCATTTCAAGAGTTGAAGATTGACGACAAGTTGCAGTTTGTCGAAGAACCAATAGAGATTATGGATCGGGAAGTCAAGGTCCGTAAGCATAGTCGAATCCCGATTATGAGGGTCCGTTGGAACTCAAGACGTGGACCGAGTTCACATGGGAACGCGAGGATCAGATGAAACTCAAATACCCTCACTTATTCCCAGCCGAAAATTCTAAATCTAATGCAACTAGTGAATTTCGGGACGAAATTCCCATTCAAGTTGGGGATGATGTGGCACACGCGGAAAATACACAGTCATCTTGATCTAATAACCTCGCACCGTACTGTTTTGGATTACTTATCAAATTTCGGGACGAAATTTCTTTCAAGTTGGGGATGATGTGACAACCCGAGTTTTCAAGGTCTTTCCTCGACACGTTACTTGTTTCACAACTGTGCTTTCATAATTCGTTTCGTGTAATATGTGCACCTTTGTTATATGGTTAAAGAATTGTTATATTGTTTGGTTAACTAATGGAAATTTATTAACTGTTTGACTAAAATTAAATAGACTTAACTCATGCATTGACAAAGCATAGGATTTTCGTCATCACCCTTACCCGACGAAATATAGGTTTTTCGCCATTACCTTACTCGACGAAACACTGGATGTTCCGCCATCAGCATCACGATGAAAAACGGTCCTTCGTCGAAGCCCTTTTTCGCCGTATGGGCTTGTGGCCCAGGTGAGGCCCATGCACAAATCAGATATATATACCTCATATTCGCAAAACTCTACGTAAGATCACAACCAGCGAAACCCTAGAACTCTCTCTCTACAAACCGACGGCAGCCCTTGATTTTCCTGATCGTCTTGATCTCCGATCTTATTCACACGGTTAGTATGTCCCGGTCGTTACTCGTCGTGATTCTCTTTTGTGCTAATTGTATGGTTATGTGTTAGTGTGTTAGAGTCATAGGATCTTGAGTAGAATTGCATTTGTAACCATAGAAGGGTAGGTCTAGAACTAATATGTTTAAACTGTTGATGATCTGAGGGTACAAAGCAACTGTTATTGTGATTTAAATGCGGGATGAGAAACTGGGTTATGAATGACGTGTCCATGATTAATTGATGATGGGAATGATTAAGTGATGGTTTCAATTAATCATTTCGACATGAATAGAACAGTAGCAGTTAGGGTTTTTGTGTGTGCAAGGCAAACTGACAATGTGACGAAACTACCCTGACGACGAAACACTTGATGTTTCGTCACTCACCATGCCGACGAAACACTTGGTATTTCTTCATCCTCTTGCCGACGAAACACTTGGTATTTCGTCACCCTCTTGCCGACGAAACACTTGGCGTTTCGTCATTGGTTCACAGCAGACAGTGGATTGTACTTGTAAAAAAATGTGGGACTTTGTTGATGAAACCCTATCACAGCCTGTTAAGGATATAGATATTGACTGAGGAAACATGGTGTGGTTGTCAGGAGTAGTACACTTAACTGTTATATACCATTGTGAAACATACCTGTGAATTGAGGAATTGTATGAGTTTGAATAACTACTATGTTGCTTGTATGCACACTATGATTATAACTTATACGTGAACCATGCGAATGTAAACTGATTATGTATACATGAATACCATAGGGTGTGACTGTTTAAGTGTGAACAAGTAACTAATCATACCGAGCAAACCAAGGTGAGTTCACTGCTCTTTTTCCAAGCATGCGTCCCAGGGAGGGACATCTGGTAAACGTTCCGAGGAGGAATGTCAGGTTATTGGGATGTTGGTTAATACACTCATATTTATCACTTAAGTCCCTTCTACCGATTGTTGCCGGGAAGGCAACGGGGTATTAGTTAATAGCGCTATTTAGGTAACTAAAACGTGTTAAAAAACTTGAACTCACCATCGTCGTCTGACACACTTGTCTACATGCTTGCAGGTCGTTAGATTCTTGGATATGGACTTGCTATCTGGGAGTGCCGGAGTGGTCATGGGTCGAAACCCTTGGATACTTGTCTTGTTGGTTTTGAACACTTATTTTGAAACAATTGATTAACAATTTATATTATGCTTCCGCCAAACGTTTACTTTGGTTTTAACTTATGACTTGGAATTATATTATGAAATGAATGGAATGTTTTGCTTAAATATTATTTATAGTTCAATGTGATTGGTGGCTTGGATCCTGGTACGTTACACGTCCCGCGATGTTTCCGCATGTGGTATTTTGGGGGTGTGACAATAAAAACCGTCAGTTTAAAATGACTTGTAATCATTTTTTTATTGTATTTGTTAGAAACAGTTTATTTTATAAACCATAATAACCGATAGTGTTTTATGTAAACATTTTAATTTTCTACTGCGTGAATTAAAAACGATTAGAAATGGCTTCATTTATAAACAATATCATTGGAAAAAGTTTTATGTAAACGTTCAATTTTAAAATATGCGCATAACGATATATTTTCTAACATATGTGTTAGAAACCATTTTAGTACATATATATCAAACCTAAACCATATGAAAAAGTTTGATGTTTTGGATTTCGATATATGATTTCATAAACCCTTATTGATATTGTTAATATAATATATTGCAAAACTAAGGAAGTGTTTTAGAATGAAATTTAAAACCAAGTTTTGCATAGTTTTGATAGGGATTTCCCGGGTTAGGGAATTGCTCATCAAACCCTTGCCAATCTTCATATGGTGGTGTGTTCGGAGGCTCACCACCGTATCCTCTACCGTCCGGATAGTCTTTTGTACATACAAAGAGTGTGATGCATTGTTACTTTCATAATACGGTTGCTCACCACCGTATCCCCCGTATCCACCCGGATGGTCTTGTTACACGTAAAAAGAATGTGATGTATTGTTACTTTCGTAAGGGTTGCTTGAGTTAGGTGGTTGCTGATCATAATACGGTTGCTCACCACTGTATCCTCCGTATCCAGCCGAATAGTCTTGTTGCACGTAAAAAGATTGGCAACCATATCCGTAATCTGGATACCCTTGTTGTGCTAGATAATAGGGTTCATCAGGAGAGAGAGGTGGAGGCTCGTTCAAGTCTAGCAACGGTTTCATTTGATCAACATGAACGTCAGACGCAACCTCCTCCTCCTCATTAGAATCTGGAACGCCAGAATTCTCCTTAATTTCAGGCAGGCCCCAGGAGTCGTTGGAATGCTGCTCAAAAAAATAGTTCCCGTCCCAGACCGGTGACTTTTTAGCTTCACGATTGTCTGGCAATTGATAAACCAGGGAAGAATCGAAGAACGAGGAGGGTCATGAAGAAGCGTCTGCATGCCACTATTTGAAGAAACCAAATTCACATGTAACCGCCTCGTACAACCCTCTATTTGGCGTATACCTTTATCACGAGCCCAGACAACATCGGATCAAAATAAAATCAGTCAGGTATATATACACCACATACACGCCTGTACACGGCGTACATAGCTATCATATAAAAGCAACATACAGGCTTGTATGTGGCGTATATGTGATTGATTTGATACCGTACTAGGTTTTACCCCTTGATCGGAGACATAAACCCTATACGCCACGTACAGGTCTGTACGTGGCGTATATAGGCGTCCCATTTGTGGTATTTGGTCAAAGAAATAAATCCTATACGCTAGTACAGAAATGTACGTGACGTATATAAGGGTCCCACTTTAGTGTGTAGATAGGCATCAAGGTGTGTGAATATACACACCCAAATAAAATTACGTAGTCACACATTCTAAATTTAGATATATTACATAAAATGCATGCTTGTCTTTAAACTAACAAGAAATTAAATAGCATAAATCATCCATAGAACATAAGTTTTAGAACTCAAATACATAAGGTTGCATCAATCCTACAAGGTAGCTTAGGAAGAATGCATAATTAGTTACTTCATTCCTGCAAGATCAAAACCCTACAAAATAGAAAAACATATCATCATTCACTAATTCGAAGAATCGTTAGAAAAACGTTTGTTAACTTCATAGAAATTTTGAATTATCTCCGATTCTTGTATATGAAGAGACAAACACCATATGTTGTTTAACTTTGATAAGATTAAGGTTTAGACTAAATTAGTGATACACAACTTTTGTTTCTATTTTTTTCAGTTGGCCATAAAGTTTTCAGAAAACGAGAAACATCCTACTTTTCTGATCCAACAGAAACCATAACATTGTGTAGACTGAAAGATGTTAACAATAAAAGGTAATCTAAGGCATGTTTCACATAGTAATGGTCAAGTCTATACCAATATTACACTTTGTTTAAATACTTTTTTTTCTATAGGTTATGTTATAAGGAAGCCGAATTTCCTAAAAGGAGAAGCGTGAGGAAAAAGAACAGGGAATAAAGGAGAAAAGGAGGACTATTACTATGAGCTATGAAACAATTAACAATATATATATATATATATAAGTAACATAAACAAAGAAATATACTTTTAATTATTAAAACAATTCTGTTTATTTTTAACCAATAAATACTGAAGAAATCTTACAGTGTTGATGCTCCCAGGGATGGATCCATTTGGTATATGACCAGCCCACTGTTGCAAACATTTAGATAAATTAGTAAAACCCAATAAAGATAAATTATTTTCTTACCTTCTCTTTCATTTATTTCTATAACTTCAACACATAAAAAATGTAAAAAAAAAAAAAAAACTAAAAAAATATCAATATACATAGTATAATTCATAACACAACAACAAATTATTACGAGAAAAAAACAAGCATAAATCGTTAACTATTTTTTATCAATGGTTTATTAAAATAAATATATTTTACATACATATTATTTGTAATTTGTATGTTGTATTCTTAAAAATCCATTAAACTAATTATTCATATCTTATATTTCCATTTACGTTATTTGAATCTTAATAAAAAAGCTAGAAAGTGTATATATAAATGCATACTTACATTTTTCGCTGCGGTGCTGAAAGCTTCTCGATGAGGTATTTGCGGATTCGAAGCCTTAATGCGTTGTATCTCCTCTCTATATTAAAATTTCACAACAACAAAAAAAAAAAAAGATATAACAAGTTGAATATGGAAATTGTCAAAAACAAACATAAAGATTTGTCAGTAGTTTGGTTGTAAACTCACTTCATGAATCGATTATAAGCAGATGGAAGCCTATGCTTTTTCTCAGGTGCTATACATATGTGACCAAGAACAAGAACAAGAACAAATTTTATCATGAAAATTGCAATTAATATTTAATACTTCAAAAGAAATAATCATAATTAATATTTTCTGAGGATGAATTAAGGAAGAACTAATTAATGAGTACGTTTGACAACAAACGGAGCTTTTGGTGAAGTGGGTTCATTTGATGTGGATGATGAAGAAGATGAAGATTGGCCCCTTTTGAAGTCACTAGAGAAACCAGCCTGTTTGCAGGTTTAAAACAAAAAAAAAAAAACATTCTTAGAAAAAAAAAACAGTTGTGTACTTGTGTTCCATCTATCGTTAATTCCAAGATTATCAGAATTTTTTTTGGGGTTAATTTTATAGTATATTTACCCACAAATATATTTTATAAGAATTATTTATCAGAAAAATACCTGAAAAGGTGGGAGTGAAGGATGATCAGGATGAGAAGCCCTAATGGTGAGAAATGATAAATTACTACAATGCCCACATTTCACAGTCACTGTATCCAAAAGCCTCTTGCATGGTATCCCCACCTGAAAACAATTTTCAGATTGTATACACACACTGAAAACAATTTTCAGATTATATACACACACATAGACGACTGATATCTATGTTACCATGTATACATACAAGTATTTATCTATATATGTGTCATAATAATCAAATCCTTATTTTTATCTTTTTGAAATAATTATCTATATATGTGTCATAATAATCAAAATCACACAAAGATTGAAATAATTATCTATATATGTGTCATAATAATCAAAATCACACAAAGATAATCACTTTATTTCTTTTATTTAACATTTTCCGGGTAAAACCTGTTACAAAAAAATGCACAAATGCGTACCGCTAGAAGGGTATTGCAGAAGTTGCAACGAACGTAACAAAGGTGCTGATCCGAAGGAGTTTGAACCGGCGGATCCATGTTCGCCACCCTCTCGGCTTGCACTTCAAAGTTCATGATCATACGAATGGAAATGGAGCAGTGAATCGGTAGATGATATCACAAATGATAGGTTTTGTATTAATTCAGTGAATGATTATCAATATCAAGAGAGAGAGAGAGAGAGAGAGAGAGATTTCATATGAAAAGGGTCCATTAGGGTTTTGATGGGGAGGGAGATATATAGGAGTAAATGTAGGGTTAGGGAAGCTAGTTTGTGCATGAAAAAAGATATATTTAGGGTTCCTACAACTAATATTGACAGTACATCCCAAATCTAGCTTCCAAACGATTCACTTTTGCTCTCATGATACATAAGTGTTTGAATTGTTATAAATCTGAAAACCTGTAATCGAAATTTCTTTTTCTTGTTATGTTGTTTTTAATTTTGGTTATTATAATCAGATTTCAAAAAGCATGTAATTTTATGTTGTATTAGAAGTTAGAACTAATGGAGAAAGATAACCGTAAAATTATCTAACTTAGTGCTATATTCAATTATTTGTTATCCAACTTTTAATCTTGAATGTTACAACTCATTTAAAAATGATCTATACACCAACAGTCCAACAATAGCTTACAGTATCATACAATTATTTCCTTTTATAGATTCATACATAGCATGCGTGTTTTATAAATGGGTGTAAATGAGCCAAACCCCTTGTAAACTATTTGAAATCGACTTCTTAAAAACTTGAATTGAGCCGAGTTTAAAAGAGCTTCATCATAAGAATAAGTTTGTTGACAAATAAACTTATCAACCCAGGCTTTACTTATCGAGTTCGAGCTTGGTCATGAGTCTAAACGAGCCTAGCTATTATCTATATAACTTTTTGTTTAATATACTAAATATATATTATTGTAGCAATAAGTATTAAATATAAAAAACTAAATAATATATGTTAAGTTATATATATATATATATATATATATATATATATATAGTGGAGAGTTCAAATGAGAAGAAATTTTTTGTAAGAAGAAAAAAGAACAAATTTCAACCAATAAGAATACTTTATTTTACTTCATTTAATATAAGTATTTAATGTTACTACAAGGGTACATTGGTAAATCTACATAGGTCATTAATTTGTAGTCTTCCTCTTTAATAGCTAATACATTAAATTTTTTGTAACTTATCTTCAAAATATATATTTTTTTAAAAAAATAAAATAAAATAATTAAAAGTGTAGGATAAATTACGAGTTATGTAGGATAAATTTCAACGTGTAAGATGAATTTCGAAATATGTAGGATAACTTTTGATGTGTGTAGGCAAAAAATGTTAGTGTGGAGGATAATAGTCTTTATGACTAATTAATTAGTCAAAAATGATAATAAATGAGATAAGTGAAAAAACTATTTAATGTTTTACAAAATTACCCTTTGTTCTTTTTCTTCTCAATTAAATTTTCTTCTCAAATGAACATTCCCCTATATATATATATATATATATATATATATATATAGGGGGCTGCTAGAATGAGAACCACCCCGAGTTGTAAGAACCGCGAGAACTACACCCCACGGAGCGCCGTTCGTCATGATTTTTTTTTACAAGTTGAAGTGTGTATTATAAACACAGCCGTAAAAAATCATGGCGAACGGCGCTCCGTGGGGTGTAGTTTTTTACACCACAAGTTTGGTGTTTTTTAATTTTTTTTCTTTTTTCTTTTTTTTTCACCAAACTTGTGGTGTAAAAAACTACACCCCACGGAGCGC
Source organism: Helianthus annuus (assembly GCF_002127325.2). Classification (NCBI taxonomy): domain Eukaryota; kingdom Viridiplantae; phylum Streptophyta; class Magnoliopsida; order Asterales; family Asteraceae; genus Helianthus; species Helianthus annuus. The sequence continues at coordinate 39,091,694 of NC_035447.2, read as the reverse complement.
CGTTCGCCATGATTTTTTACGGCTGTGTTTATAATATACACATCTACTTGTAAAAAAAAAAATCATGGCGAACGGCGCTCCGTGGGGTGTAGTTCTCGCGGTTCTTACAACTCGAAGTGGTTCTCATTCTAGCGGCTCCCTATATATATATATATATATATATATATATATATATATATATATATATAGTGGAGGGTTCAAATGAGAAGAAATTTTTTTGTAAGAATAAAAAAGAACAAACTTCAACCAATAAGGATGCTTTATTTTAGTTCATTTAATTTTTGTATTTAATATAGGTGTAAGGGTATATTGGTAAAATTAGATAGATCATTAATTGTTAGTCTTCCTTTTTCATAGCTAACTAAATTAAATGTGTAACTTATTTTCAAAAAAAAAGTATATCTTTTCAAAGAAGAAAAAAATTAATTTAAGGGGTAGGATAAATTATGAGGTGTGTATGATGAATTACGGGTTGTGTAGGATAAATTTCAATCTGTGTAGGATAAATTAAAAAAACGTGTAGGATAAATTTTGATGTGTTTAGGCAAAAATTTTAGTGTGGATGATGATAATCTTTATGACTAATTAATTAGTCAAAAAGAATAATAAATGAGATGAGAGAAAACTATTTAATGTTTTAGAATTGTACACTTTGTTCTTTTTCTTCTCAATTTAATTTTCTTCTCAAATGAACTTCCCCTATATATATATATAAATATATATATATATATATGGCTGGGTTCTTTGCAGAACTTACTTTTTATACAGAACTCTTAAGAACCATTTATAGCCATTGATCTGTTAATCAATAGTTGAAATAAGTAATGGTATATTTGTAATTAAAAGGACAATAAAAGAGTTATATTTAAATTAAATAAGGGTATAAATGTAAACATACACTAATTTAAAATGGAAATAACCAGAATTTATTCCATTTTTTCTCCAACATCATATAGACGATTATTTTACAAATATCACTCCATGCCACCATTTATTTAGGCTTTTTATTGCTTCGATTAAAAAAATGATATTTTAACTATATATTCGTCAAATGGATACTTTATTCATATATATTAATGTTAACATACATGTAAATATAATATTTACATATATGTAAATATCCGAGCTGATCATCAATTTATGTAAAATGTTTTAGTATACATGGAGGTATAACAGTTGCATATATGTAAATATTGGTATCCATCACCAATTTCTTCAAAGTGAATATTAATTTACATTTATGTATATGTACAAGTATCATATTTACACATATAAATATTTGAGCTGATCACCAATTTACGTAAATGTTTAATATACATGTGTGTAAGTATAATCATTACATATATGTAAATATTCATATTCATCGCCAATTTCTTTAAGGTGAATGCCAAATTACATTTATGTAAATATGTATAAGTATAATATTTACACATATATTCAAACTAGTTATCAATTTCTTTAAGCCAACCATTTAGTTACGTTTATGTAAATCTTCAAAATTAAAATTTTAAACTATCTGTATATTTGAAAGTAAATAATGAATAAAAAGCGTATCAACTCTAAAAAAATTATCACGAGCATGAAGTTCTTTACAAAACTTTCTTTTTATGAACTCATAAAAGCCTTTTAATTTTATAGCCGTTGATCATCAATGGAAAAATCCGATCAACTCTAAAAAAAAATTCACCAGCATGTATATATTTAATGTATTACCATTAATGTTAAACATAATACATTCAAATTGATAATACAAAGAAATATTGGATATTGTAGATCTAAAAGTGTTTTTAAAATGAGAGATTTTAGGAATTAATCGTTAGTAGTCAAAACCAATTTTTTAAACGAGGTAATATGGAATAGTTAATTTACGTTTATGCCCTTTATTAAAAAAATAAATGAAAAAAACTAAATAAAAAAATGATTGGTTATAAAGAGTTCTGTAAGTTCTGCAAATATTTTCGGTTCTGAAATGATCTTCTTCCTCTCTCTCTCTCTCTCTATATCTATATATATATATATATATATATATATATATATATATATATATATATATATATGGGAGCGCTAAAATAGGAACTACCCACAATTGTAAGAACCACGAGAACCACTCTCCACTAATCAGATAATGACACTCCAAAGGGTAATCTAGTCATTTAATTTAAACAATCAAATCATCTCTCTCCCCTCTTTAATGTCTCTTTTTAAAGTCAAAACCATTAAATCATCTCTCTCTCCTCTTTTGTCTTTTGTAAAAATAGTTTTTATATAAAAAAAAATTTGTAAAAATTTTTTGTTAAAAAAGTTTTTGTAAAAAAAAGTTTAAAACCGTAAAAAAGGTTTTTATAAAAAACGTAAAAAAGTAAAAAAAACGTGTGTGTAAAAAAAGTTTTTTGTAAAAAAAAGGTTAAAACCGTAAAAAAGTTTTCGTATAAATTTTTGTTCTTTGTTAAAAAGTTTTTGTAAAAAAAAATTTGTAAAAAGTTTTTTTTGTAAAAAAAAACGTCTAAAACCGTAAAAATAGTTTTGGTAAAAAAAAGTTTAAAAGCATAAATTTTTTTTAAACGTGTGTCTAAAAAAACGGCGCGTAAATACGGGGCGTAAAAAAAACAGCACGTAAAAAGAAGTGTAGAAAACGGCGCGTAAAAACGTGGCGTAAAAAACGGCTCGTAAAAAACCGGGTGATAAAACGACGCGTAAATATGGGCGTGCATACGGGGGCGTAAAACGACGCGTAAAAACGGGGCGTAAAAAATGGTGCGTAAAACCGGGCGTAAAAAAATCGCGAGTAAAACCGGGCGTAAAAACGACGCATAAAACCGAGCGGAAAACGGCGCGTAAAAAACGTAAACTTTTATGTAAAGACTTTTTAACGTAAAACGTAAAAGTTTTTTTGCGTAAATTGTAAAACGTAAAAAACCGTGTGATAAAACGGTGCCTAAACGAGGGGCGTGAATACGGGGCATAAAAACGCCGCGTAAAAAAACGAGACGTTTTAAAAACGGTGTGTTAAAACGGGGCGTAAGAAACGGCCCGTTAAAAAAACGACGCGTGAAAAAGCCGGGCGTAAAAACGACGTGCAAAAACCGGCGCGCAAAAAAAATTGTTTTATTAAAAAATCTGAATTTAAAATGGTTTTTAATAAAAAAAATTCTATTTAAAAGAAACACGTAATATAATAATATCAAAAAAATAATAAAAAACAATAAAGACAAAATGATAAAAATGAGTAAATTTACTAAACTAACCTTTTGAATTAAAATATTAAAGACATAATAAGACAAAAAGTATTTAATATTAGTTTTAAGTACTTTTAATCTCATCCATCCATTTTGAAGATCTAATGGTTGAAAAGTGGTTCTCTCGGTTCTTACAACTGGGGATGGTTTTCATTTTAGCGGTCCGCTATATATATATATATAAGTAGAGGATCCTGTAAAAAGTGTGAGAAGTGTATTATAACACTATATATAATACTATATAACACCATATAAACACCGTATAACAATATGTAACACCATATAATACCATATAACACAATGGAACACTATAGATCATTATATAACAAATATAACACTATAGGTTGTCTGATAGCATGTCTATGATAGATGTATAGTGTTATATTTGTTTATAATACAGTTCTCACAATTCTCACACTTTAAGCCCTTTTTACACTATCCTTACCCTATATATTTATATATATATATATATATATATATATAAAGTTGGGGGCCGCTAAAATGAAAACCAGCCCAGTTAAGAGAACGCCAGAACCACTCTCCACCAATCAGATAATGACAACTAAAAGGGTAATATAGTCATTTAATCTAAATCATCAAATCATCTCTCTCCTCTTTAAATTCTCTTTTTAAAGTGTTTTCAATTTCTCTCTCTTCACATTTATCTCTCCTCTTTTTGTTATTTTGTAAAAAAATCGTAACAAAGTTTTTGTAAAAAAAAGTTTAAAAACGTAAAAAAGTTTTTTATAAATTTTTGTCTTTTGTAAAAAAAGTTTTTTATAAAAAAAATTGTAAAAAAATTTTGGTAAAAAACTTTTTGTAAAAAAAAAGGTTAAAATTGTAAAAAAAGTTTTCGTAAAAAACGTAAAAAAAGTTTATAAAATATGTGTGGAAAAAAAGTTTTTGTAAAAAAAAGTTTAAAAAACGTGTGTGTAAAAAAAAGTTTTTGTAAAAAAGTTTTTTTTGTTAAAAAAAGTTTAAAACCGTAAAAAAAGTTTTCGTAAAAAAAAGTTTGAAACTGTAAAAAAGTTTAAAAACGTGTGTGTAAAAAAAGTTTAATGTCCCTTTTAAAGTCAAAATCATCAAATCATTTCTCTCTCCTCTTTTGTCTTTTGTAAAAATAGTTTTTATATAAAAAAATTTGGAAAAATTTTTTGTTAAAAAAGTTTTTGTAAAAGAAAGTTTAAAACCGTAAAAAAGGTTTTTATAAAAAACGTAAAAAAGTATAAAAAACGTGTGTGTAAAAAAAGTTTTTGTAAAAAAAAGTTAAAACCGTAAAAAAGTTTTCGTATAAATTTTTGTTCTTTGTTAAAAAGTTTTTGTAAAAAGTTTTTTTGTAAAAAAGTTTTTTGTAAAAAAAACGTCTAAAACCGTCAAAAAAGTTTTGATAAAAAAAAGTTTAAAACCATAAAAAAAATTTTTAAACGTGTGTCTAAAAAAACGGCGCGTAAATACGGGGCGTAAAAAAAACAGCACGTAAAAACGAAGTGTAGAAAACGGCGCGTAAAAACGTGGCGTAAAAAACGGCTCATAAAAAACCAGGTAATAAAACGACGCGTAAATATGGGGCGTGCATACGGGGGCGTAAAACGACGCGTAAAAACGGGGCGTAAAAAATGGCGCGTAAAACCGGGCGTAAAAAAATGGCGAGTAAAACCGGGCGTAAAAACGACGCATAAAACCGAGCGTAAAACGGCGCGTAAAAAACGTAAACTTTTATGTAAAGACTTTTTAACGTAAAACGTAAAAGTTTTTTGCGTAAATTGTAAAGCGTAAAAAACCGTGTGATAAAACGGTGCCTAAACGAGGGGCGTGAATACGGGGCATAATAACGCCGCGTAAAAAAACGAGACGTAAAAAACGGTGTGTTAAAACGGGATGTAAGAAACGGCCCGTTAAAAAAACGACGCGTGAAAAAGCCGGGCTTAAAAACGGCGTGCAAAAAAAAAATTGTTTTATTAAAAAATCTGAATTTAAAATGGTTTTAATAAAAAAAAATCTATTTAAAAGAAACATGTAATATAATAATACCAAAAAAGTAATAAAAACAATAAAGACAAAATGATAAAAATGAGTAAATTTACTAAACTAAACTTTTGAATTAAAATATTAAAGACATAATAAGACAAAAAGTATTTAATATTAGTTTTAAGTACTTTTAATCTCATCCATCCATTTTGAAGATCTAATGGTTGAAAAGTGGTTCTCTCGGTTCTTACAACTGGGGATGGTTTTCATTTTAGCGGTCCCCTATATATATATATATATATATATATATATATATATATATATATATATATATATATATATATAGGGTAGGGTTCATGCGAGAACCACCTTTATTGCGAGAACCAATGTGAACACAAGCTAAAATAGCTAAAAAAACCTAAAAAAATCCTAAAAAAACCTAACCCCCACCCCCCACCCCCCAAAAACCTAAACCCCCCACCCCCCCCAAAAAAAAACCTAACCCCCCCCCCCCAAAAACCTAACCCCCCCAAGCTAAATGCTAAAAACTAAAACCCTCAAAAAACCTAAAAAAAACCTAACCCCCACCCCCCCACCCCCCAAAAACCTAAACCCCCCACCCCCTCCCCCCCAAAAAAAAAACCTAACCCCCCCCCCCAAAAAAAAACCTAACCCCCCCCCCCCCAAGCTAAATGCTAAAAACTAAAACCCTCAAAAAACCTAAAAAAAACCTAACCCCCCCCACCCCACCCCACCCCCCCCCCAAAACCTAAACCCCCCTCCCCCACCCCCCAAAAACCTAAACCCCCCCCAAGCTAAAATGCTAAAAACTAAACCCCCAAAAAACCTAAAAAATCTAAAAAAATCAAAAAAAAATCTAAATTTTTTTTTATTTTTTTTACTATTTTTTATGTTCAAATCGCTACTTTTAGTAGCCAAAAAAAAAAAATTTAAAAAAATTTTTTTTTTTGAATACTAAAAGTAGCGATTTTTATATAAAAAATAGTAAAAAAATAAAAAAAAAATTTTTGGGTGTTTTTTAGATTTTTTTAGCTATTACTGTTTGTGTTCACACTGGTTCTCGCGGTTCTCGCAATAAAGGGTGGTTCCTAACGGATCTTTGTCCTATATATATATATATATATGTATATATAAGTAGAGGATCCTTTAAAAAGTGCTCAAAGTGTGAGAAGTGTATTATAACACTATATATAATACTATATAACACCATATAAACACCGTATAATAATATGTAAGACCATATAATACCATATAACACTATGTAACACTATATATCATTATATAACACTATAGGTTGTCTGATAGCATGTCTATGATAGATGTATAGTGTTATATTTGTTATATAATGATATATAGTGTTACATAGTGTTATATGGTATTATATGGTGTTACATGTTGTTATACGGTGTTTATATGGTGTTATATAGTATTATATATAGTGTTATAATACAATTCTCATAATTCTCACACTTTAAGCCCTTTTTACACTATCCTTACCCTATATATATATCTATGGGGCTGCTAGAATGAGAACCACCTCGAGTTGTAAGAACCGCGAGAACTACACCCCACGGGTGGGCGTTCACCATGATTTTTTTTTATAACTAGATGTGTGTATTATAAACACAGCCGTAAAAAAAAAATTTAAACGCCGCGGCCGAGGGGGTAGTTTTTTACACCACAAGTTTGGTGTTTTTAATTTTTTTTTCTTTTTTCTTTTTTTTTTCACCAAACTTGTGGTGTAAAAAACTACCCTCTCGGCCGCGGCGTTTAAAATTTTTTTTACGGCTGTGTTTATAATACACACATCTAGTTGTAAAAAAAATCATGGTGAACGCCCACCCGTGGGGTGTAGTTCTCGCGGTTCTTACAACTCGGGGTGGTTTTCATTCTAGCGGCTCCCTATATATACATATATATATACATATATATATACATATATATATACATATATATATATATATATACATATATATATATATGTATATATATATATATGTATATATATATATATATCTATATAAAGTTGGGGGCCGCAAAAATGAAAACTAGCCCAGTTAAGAGAACCACCAGAACCACTATCCACCAATCAGATAATGACAACTAAAAGGGTAATATAGTCATTTAATCTAAATCATCAAATCATCTCTCTCTCCTCTTTAAATTCTCTTTTTAAAGTGTTTTCAATTTCTCTCTCTTCACATTTATCTCTCCTCTTTTTGTTATTTTGTAAAAAAATCGTAAAAAAGTTTTTGTAAAAAAAAGTTTAAAAACGTAAAAAAGTTTTTTATAAATTTTTGTCTTTTGTAAAAAAAAGTTTTTATAAAAAAAATTGTAAAAAAATTTTGGTAAAAAAAAAGGTTAAAACCGTAAAAAAAGTTTTCGTAAAAAACGTAAAAAAAGTTTATAAAATATGTGTGGAAAAAAAGTTTTTGTAAAAAAAAGTTTAAAAAACGTGTGTGTAAAAAAAAGTTTTTGTAAAAAAGTTTTTTTTGTTAAAAAAAGTTTAAAACCGTAAAAAAAGTTTTCGTAAAAAAAAAGTTTGAAACTGTAAAAAAGTTTAAAAACGTGTGTGTAAAAAAAGTTTAATGTCCCTTTTAAAGTCAAAATCATCAAATCATTTCTCTCTCCTCTTTTGTCTTTTGTAAAAATAGTTTTTATATAAAAAAATTTGGAAAAAATTTTTGTTAAAAAAGTTTTTGTAAAAGAAAGTTTAAAACCGTAAAAAAGGTTTTTATAAAAAACGTAAAAAAGTATAAAAGACGTGTGTGTAAAAAAAGTTTTTGTAAAAAAAAGTTAAAACCGTAAAAAAGTTTTCGTATAAATTTTTGTTCTTTGTTAAAAAGTTTTTGTAAAAAGTTTTTTTGTAAAAAAGTTTTTTGTAAAAAAAACGTCTAAAACCGTCAAAAAAGTTTTGATAAAAAAAAGTTTAAAACCATAAAAATTTTTTTTTAAACGTGAGTCTAAAAAAACGGCGCGTAAATACGGAGCGTAAAAAAAACAGCACGTAAAAACGAAGTGTAGAAAACGGCGCGTAAAAACGTGGCGTAAAAAACGGCTCATAAAAAACCAGGTAATAAAACGACGCGTAAATATGGGGCGTGCATACGGGGGCGTAAAACGACGCGTAAAAACGGGGCGTAAAAAATGGCGCGTAAAACCGGGCGTAAAAAAATGGCGAGTAAAACCGGGCGTAAAAACGACGCATAGAACCGAGCGTAAAACGGCGCGTAAAAAACGTAAACTTTTATGTAAAGACTTTTTAACGTAAAACGTAAAAGTTTTTTGCGTAAATTGTAAAGCGTAAAAAACCGTGTGATAAAACGGTGCCTAAACGAGGGGCGTGAATACGGGGCATAATAACGCCGCGTAAAAAAACGAGACGTAAAAAACGGTGTGTTAAAACGGGATGTAAGAAACGGCCCGTTAAAAAAACGACGCGTGAAAAAGCCGGGCTTAAAAACGGCGTGCAAAAACCGGCGCGCAAAAAAAAATTGTTTTATTAAAAAATCTGAATTTAAAATGGTTTTAATAAAAAAAATCTATTTAAAAGAAACATGTAATATAATAATACCAAAAAAGTAATAAAAAACAATAAAGACAAAATGATAAAAATGAGTAAATTTACTAAACTAACCTTTTGAATTAAAATATTAAAGACATAATAAGACAAAAAGTATTTAATATTAGTTTTAAGTACTTTTAATCTCATCCATCCATTTTGAAGATCTAATGGTTGAAAAGTGGTTCTCTCGGTTCTTACAACTGGGGATGGTTTTCATTTTAGCGGTCCCATATATATATATATATATATATATATATATATATATATATATATATATATATATATATATATATATATATATATATATGTATATATAAGTAGAGGATCCTGTAAAAAGTGCTCAAAGTGTGAGAAGTGTATTATAACACTATATATAATACTATATAACACCATATAAACACCGTATAATAATATGTAAGACCATATAATACCATATAACACTATGTAACACTATATATCATTATATAACACTATAGGTTGTCTGATAGCATGTCTATGATAGATGTATAGTATTATATTTGTTATATAATGATATATAGTGTTACATAGTGTTATATGGTATTATATGGTGTTACATGTTGTTATACGGTGTTTATATGGTGTTATATAGTATTATATATAGTGTTATAATACACTTCTCACAATTCTCACACTTTAAGCCCTTTTTACACTATCCTTACCCTATATATATATATATATGTATATATATATATATATATATATATATATATATATATATATATATATATATATATATATCTATGGTGCTGCTAGAATGAGAACCACCTCGAGTTGTAAGAACCGCGAGAACTACACCCCACGGGTGGGCGTTCACCATGATTTTTTTTATAACTAGATGTGTGTATTATAAACACAGCCGTAAAAAAAAAAAATTTAAACGCCGCGGCCGAGGGGGTAGTTTTTTACACCACAAGTTTGGTGTTTTTAATTTTTTTTTCTTTTTTCTTTTTTTTTTCACCAAACTTGTGGTGTAAAAAACTACCCTCTCGGCCGCGGCGTTTAAAATTTTTTTTACGGCTGTGTTTATAATACACACATCTAGTTGTAAAAAAAAATCATGGTGAACGCCCACCCGTGGGGTGTAGTTCTCGCGGTTCTTACAACTCGGGGTGGTTTTCATTCTAGCGGCTCCCTATATATACATATATATACATATATATATATACATATATATATATACATATATATATATATATATATATATATATATATTATATATATATATATATATATATATATATATATATATATATATATATATATATATATATATATATATATATATATATATATATATATATATAAAGTTGGGGGCCGCAAAAATGAAAACTAGCCCAGTTAAGAGAACCACCAGAACCACTATCCACCAATCAGATAATGACAACTAAAAGGGTAATATAGTCATTTAATCTAAATCATCAAATCATCTCTCTCTCCTCTTTAAATTCTCTTTTTAAAGTGTTTTCAATTTCTCTCTCTTCACATTTATCTCTCCTCTTTTTGTTATTTTGTAAAAAGTTTTTGTAAAAAAATCGTAAAAAAGTTTTTATAAAAAAAAGTTTAAAACCGTAAAAAATGTTTTCGTAAAACATGGAAAAAGGTTTAAAAACATGTGTGTAAAAAAAGGTTTTTTGTACTAAAAAGTTAAAACCGTAAAAAAGTTTTTTATAGATTTTTGTCTTTTGTAAAAAAAAAATTTATAAAAAAAATTGTAAAAAAATTTTGGTAAAAAACTTTTTGTAAAAAAAAGTTTAAAACCGTAAAAAAAGGTTAAAACCGTAAAAAAAGTTTTCGTAAAAAACGTAAAAAAAAGGTTAAAAAACATGTGTGGAAAAAAAGTTTTTGTAAAAAAAAGTTTTTGTAAAAAAAAGTTTAAAAAACGTGTGTGTAAAAAAAAGTTTTTGTAAAAAAGTTTTTTTTTGTTAAAAAAAGTTTAAAACCATAAAAAAAGTTTTCGTAAAAAAAAGTTTAAAACTGTAAAAAAGTTTAAAAACATGTGTGTAAAAAAAACGGCGTGTAAATACGGGGCAAAAAATGGGGCAAAAAAACGGGGCGTAAAAAAAAAACACGTAAAAAAACAGGGTGTAAAAAACGGCGCGTAAAAACGGGGCGTAAAAACGGGGCGTAAAAACGGCTCGTATAAAAGCCCGGGTGATAAAACGACGCGTAAATACGGGTCGTGAATACGAGGGGCGTAAAACGGCGCGTAAAAACGGGGTGTAAAACGGCGCGTAAAAACGGGGTGTAAAAAACAGCGCGTAAAACCGGGTGTAAGAAAATACCGCGTAAAAACGTGGCATAAAAACGGCTCGTAAAAAACCGGCTCGTAAAAACGTTTTTTGTAAAATAAATTCTAACAAAATTGTTCTTTGTAAAAAAATCAGATTTTACAATGTTTTTAATTAAAAAAATATGATTTTAATAAAAAACAATTAACTTAATAAGACAAAAAAAGTAATAAAAAACAATATACACAATAAGACAAAACAAGAAAATTTACTAAAATGTCTTTGACATTAAAATATTAAAAATATAATAAGACAAAAATAATTTAATATTGTTTTTATAACCTTTAATATCATCCATCTATCTCCAAAGATCAATGGTTGGAAAGTGGTTCTCGTACTTCTATTAAATAGGGGTGGTTTTCATTTTAGGGGCCCCTATAAAAGTTAACTACAAATGTATATACTTTAATTAATAATGAATACATGTGTCGAGGCCGAGCCGAGCCGAACTCAAATTTGAAAAACTAATCACGAGCCAAGCTCAAGATTTAGTATTAAAGCTTGAAACGACCCGAGCTTTCAAAACGATCGGAGCTTGAGCTTTTATATATTAAATGAGTTGAGCTCAAATTAGCTCGACTAATTCACATAACCCTAGTTCTAACATTATTGTTGTTGTTGTTGTTATTCATGTACATTAATCCAGAAGTGTGAGAAGTGTATTATAACACTATATAACACCATATAAACACCGTATAACACTATGTAACACCATATAACACCATATAAAGCTATATAACACTATATAACAAATATAACACTATATTTTGTCAGATAGCATGTCTATGATAGATGTATAGTGTTATATATTGTTATAGGGTCGGAATTTAGAGAAAACGGTAGAAAGTGTGAGAACGTGAGAACGCTTATCGATCGTCCGATCAAAACAATCTATGGACTAGATTGGCGCGGCGGCGTTTTCGTAAATAACATCAATTTTATTTCGTGGACGCGCTTCATTAAGGGTAAAAGGGTCTTTTGACTTCTCCACACAAAACGCCATCTCATGAAATAAAACGCCAAAAACAAAAATCACATCCCATTCTAAGAAAAAACGCCATTAGATATAAAACGCCAAACTTAATTATAGTAAAATCCCGCCAAAAAAATCCTATATATACAACATCTCAGACATTCAATTAAAAACACACACAAAAACCCAAACGCCATATTTGATATATCCCATTCGCCTTAGAAACGCCAAAAAAACCAAAACATCAAATATCTTCTAACCCAAAACGTTTTTTTGAAATTCAGTTTGGTTGTCTGTAAGATTTCGCTCAATGAAATGGACAAAATCCTTAAGTGAGGATGTTGTCCATTTCATTGAGTAAAATCTTATTGAGTAATTCTCAACTTCCATCCAATTTATAACGCCAAAACATACAAAAACATTATTGAGCTTTGTTGTCAATAAAGTTTTGCTGTATGGGGTGGACAACATTGTCAGTTATCTTTCTTAACCGAGGATTAACAATGTTGTCCATCTCATACAGCAAAACATTATTGATTTTAGCATAATCAAATTTTGAGGTTTAAGGTGCTCTTATTTCGTGGCGTTCTTTTTATCGATAAAACGCCAAAAAAGTTAAAAAATCAAACATCGTTCATTGTGAAATTCAAGATTGTTGGCTGAAGGGTCTAAACTCAATAACATTTTGCTGCATGAGATGGACAAATCTTCAAGAAAAAGATGCTGATGTCAGACTGTGTGCTTCCAAACAGCCACACAAAAAACTACTTGAAAAACTAAAAAACAAAATAAATCATATGAAAGTCGAACCAGCCAGTTAACATGATTCAAAAAAGAAGAAAGAGACTGGTGACAGTGAAGATTTGGAAGATCAATTGTTTATATATTCTTTTATTTTATTTTTCTTTTCAGTTGATTGTTATATAATAAAAACGCCACATATAGTAAAAACGCCAAAACAGCCAAAATGCTTGTTTAAACGATATCATCCCGTTAAACGCCCCCTAAAAACTCCCAAACTATAATAAAATTACTTTGAAAAAGTATTATAAAAAACCCAAAAAAAATAAATAAATAAAAAGCAAACTTGAAAATGTAACTAGAAACAGTAAATACTAATCAGTAATACTGAAGATATGGAAAATTTATTATATTAGAATCTAAAACGCCAAACTTGAAAGATGGGACGTGTTACAGACTTCAGAGATGAAGCTTATCAAAAACAATAATTACAAACAGTAACTGAAAAGACGAATACTTTATTATAATAATGCACCGCCTAACTTAGACGCCAAAAAGACATCCTATAAAATGATACGTCTCAGCAACTTTCATTTGATCAAACAAAAAAAAAAAAACAAACGCCAATACTACTAAATACCACTCACTATAAAACGCCAAAAAATAAAAAAAAATCAAAGATGGCTAATATGCTTTCTTGGATATTCATAATTGTTTTTTCGTGAAGTTTCACTGAATGAATTTTTATCAGAAGGGAGTAACTCAGAAAGATTTTCCTGCATGAGATGGACAAAAATTCAATAAAAAGATACTGATGCCAGTCATATGGCATTTTGTATTTTTTGTTCTTGAAGAAAGTTTGGATGAGGAGAAGAGATCAATGACACTGAAGAGTGGGTTGATTATAAAGATGAAGATTAAGCTAAAGAAAAAGCGAAAAAACCCACTCACACGTCATAGATCTATGTCCCCAAACATTCACAAAAAAGACCAGTTCAACAGACGAGCAGGCAAAATAATCAAACCAATGGGTTTGTTAAGTTTTACATAAAACGCCATATATTTGGTGACAGTTCTGGTACTATTAAAGAAGAGAGAGACTGATGACAGTGAAGATTGTGAAGAGAGATCCGATTAGGATTTTTAATTTATTTTCTTCCCTTGTATTTTTTTTCTTGTCGTTGAAATATAATCTAACAATAGTAAAACGCCAAAATGTTTATAAAAAATAATAGAACAATGGGCCATCTTGTTTAAAACGCCTTGGAAAACGCCATTCAAATAGATTTCCTGACCCCCTGGGATCCAATGGCATACGATTTGAATAAACGCCATAAACGCAAAAATTTTAATACAATGAAACCATTAAACGCCATTAATTATTGAATTTGGTTAACGCCAAAAATCTTAAAAACCAAAAATTAAAACAATATTGGGAAAAGCGGAACAGAAAAGCAGAAGATGAAAGTACAAAAAAGCCCCTCCGCCATTTTCTAAGCGGCGTGACACGTGTTGGGCCAGGAAGTGTTCTCACCGTTCTCACACTTTTGAGTGTTTTCTCCCGATCCCGTTTCTATTGTTATATAGTGTTATATAGTGTTACATAATGTTATATGGTGTTATATGGTGTTACAAAGTGTTATACGGTGTTTATATGGTGTTATATAGTGTTATATATAGTGTTATAATACACTTATCACACTTCTCACACTTCTGGATTAATGTACAGGATCTCTACCCTTATTATTATAACAATTACCAAATGAAATAAACAGTAAAACATATTATATTATTATAATTGATTTTAAACATATTATATCGTAACTTTTGAGATACGGTGTTTTATAAAGTTTTGAGTGGTCATTGTGACGTTCATAATATTATCTACGTCTTGATATAATTATTTGAGTTAAGTGCATGGTTAGTTCATGTGGTTTGCAAATATACAAACTTGGTCCCAGTAGTTTAATAATTACAACCAAATGAAATAAACAGTAAAAAATGTTATATTATTATAATTGATTTTAAACATATTTTATCGTAACTTTTAAGATACGGTGTTTTATAAAGTTCTGAGTGGTCGTTGTGACGTTCATAATATTATCTATGTCTTGGGATAATTATTTGAGTTAAATGCCTGGTTGGTCCCTGTGGTTTGCAAATATGCAGACTTGGTCCTAGTGGTTTACTAATGTAACACCCCGTGTTTCGAAGTCAAAGTCAAAGTCAAGATTGAAGTCAAAGGAAGAAAAGATTGCTAATTGCGATCTGCCTCTCCTTGCTCAATTTCCTATTTTGACTTCTTTGACTCGTAGATTAGTCTATTTTATATTCGCATTAGTTGTATTATGTGGAGTAATTATTAAGAATCGCAGTAATTGATGTATACGTATCGCTATGAATCGCTTTACGACTGTGAACAATAGGAAGTAACAATGCGATAAAGTTGACTAAACGATAATCAATCTAATTTCATCAACATCGAATCGCAAGCACACTCGCAACTCGAAATACGCAATTTTGGTTAAATATATATGTGTGTGTGCCTGTTATGTGTTACTTGTGCATGTTTAATTTATGTTATGTGTGATAATCAATCGAAACGCAGTCGAACTCAATCGCAATCGAAACGGTATGATAGTTAGTGGAGAAGAGATAGCGCGAGATATGAGTAGTTGGGATTAAAACTAATTTGAATAGGAAACCCTATCGCATTCTCATCGCTCTCAATCGCAATCGAAACAGCAAAACTCGTCACACCGAACACCCGAATCAGAAGGCCGATTGACCAGGAGACCGGCCGATCGAACAGCCGTTCGGTCGAACGACCAGCTGTCCGATCGGACGGGCTAACCGATCGACCAGCCCTTTCCACTTTGGGAACTCTATAAATACCTCCTGTCACTCTCATTGTTACCACTTTTGTCAACTGACGTCCGACCAGCTCGTGCTCCCCACCTTTTCTTCGATTTCTCTCAATTCCGGTATGATCTCGTCCTAAATCTTGTACTTCCTTAATCTACACGCAATCCTACACCTTTCTATCTTTTAAATCTTAAATTTTTACCGAGAAATCATCAAGATTCAAGGTGTTCTAGAATGACGTCATCATGTGTGTTCTTGAAGAACTTCATGTTTGGCCTCAATCCACCAAGAACAACTTGTATCTAACTGATTTCCACATAAATAAATAAAGATCTTTCATAGATCTAAACATATTCACAATAAAAAGGATTGAAAGATGGTTTTTCCAACTTTCTTTCAACTCTTTTACACTCAATGCACTCAAAACCGATAGGATCGGAGCTTATGATGACTTACCACTCATTCTTGTGGTTGTGTTGGTTCAAGATCTAGATTCTACCTACGAGGCTACCGATTTCGGGTTAACCAAGAACAATCGTCTGGAACCGGTGGACTGACTGAGCTTGGGTGAATCCTGTTCAATCGGGTCACTAAAGCTAAGGATGAGGTTCTGTTGGTTAGCACGTTATCAAAAGTCTCGATAAAACGACAAACAATCAAAACACCCGAGTGTAAGCCGAACAGGACGACCAGGACGGGGTGCCGTCCGATCGGACTGCTGTCCAATCGAAGAGCCAAACCGAACGACCGACCAGTCCAAACGACTTGCGCGGGTCACACACTTAACTTTTTGCTAATCTTTGAAGTCTGAATGTTGAACGAATTGTTATCCGATTGGCCTACCATCCGATCGAACTGCCATTCGAACCATGAGACCTTTGAACTTCTACACTTAAACAATTTTCAACATGTTCAATGCACTAGGAATGCCACCCGATCGAACTGTTGTCTGACCGAGTGACAACCTGCTGTGAACTTGTTCTCACTGAAGTGCCCAACCAATCAGGTTGCTCGCCGATCGAACGACCATTCAATCGACCGACCTGAAAGGTAGAGGTACTTCAATGTTTTCAAAATACTACAACAAAAACTTCAAAAGTCAAGCCATCATACACAAACACATCCTTCCCAAAGGAAGAAACAATCCACTAGAAAGGCCACCCGACCGGATGGCCATCCGAGCGGACTACCAACCTAACGAACGGCTGTCCGATTGGACTACCGTCTGATCGAACTTTGTCCTACCCACATACACCTTGCATCGTTTTACGCGTCCCTTATCGTTATGCTATCCATCTATTTAGGCTAACCCTACTTTCTAGCGCTCCCTTCAATCCACCAATTGCTGTGAGTATACTCGATCCCTTTTTGCTTTACGCACTTTTGGGTGTTACATACGTTACTTATTCTAAATCACATCGACACACTACGCAATACTTTAAACGCTAACCGTTACTGCATGTTATACGTGACTAAGTGAATGCTTGTTTGTTATGTTTACACATGGAATGTTGTCTACCTGCCTTAACGACGATAGTACTATAGTTTGGACTCAGCACCTGCTCACGTGGGGGTTGTTAAGGACAATTATTTGCATGGATTACAGTGGTGATCATGTATTACGAACTACCTTGGGCAGTCAACCCGCAGTCATTGGTATCGATAGGTTCATGTCGATAACTAACGTGCTTCGTTTTACTCAGTGTACGTGCTAGTTATGCGTAAACTATTTCGAACTCTATATGTTATTATCAAACTTGTATGCTCGCCTTTACACTATGTGTATTGACTTTTATTTTAACGTATGTGACAGGTGCATAAGGTGTCTATTTGCTTGGAAATCAAGGCTAGGAAAGAGTCCTAGAAACCAACAAATAGTTGTCTGTACTAATGAAACCTGAGTTGTCGGAACAGAACTATTTGACTAGATTTTGTCTGTAATAATTACGTTATCTTTTATGACATTGTATGGGACGTGTTGTTTTAAATAATTGGTAATTGTAGTTGTTATGGAAACTTCTAGACAATCTGTTTCGCTTAGTGCCACGCCCCGATGTTTCCGCCATCGGTTGGGGTGTGACAACTAATTACAGAGTTGGTCCCAGTGGTTGCAAATTTTGCACTCGTGTGATCCTTATAACTAACCTATGTTAAATATGTCAGTTAGGTACGTGTTAAATGACCACATTTCCCTTAACAATTAAAAAAAGAAATAGCCAATCCCTCATCTTCTTCTTCCTCCTCTCTTTCTCTCTCTCTCTCTCTCTCTCTCTCACACACACACACACACACTCTCTTTCTCTCTTTCTAAACCCACCACCACCACTTCCACCTTCAACCCACCACCACCTCCACTGCCACCTTCACCACAATAGAGCGTGTGCTAGATTCATTTGACCTAATTCTTTCCTCTGCACATAAACAGTTACACAATCCACCTCCTATCTTCGGTTACCCCTACACCAACCTCTCAACTCTTACCGCCTACACGCGGTTTCCCCTTCATCCTATAAATAATACCCCCATCGTCATCCAGTTTCCCAAAACATTCCACTAATTAGTACCGGATGGCGGCTGGTGTGATTCGTTTTCCGGACATATTCATTTGACCTAATTCCCGAGACAGAGCGTGTGCCAGATTCCCGTTTTTCGGCCAGATTCATTTGCAAAGGTGTCCTAATTTGAATGAAGTGATGCTGAAGCAGAACCTTTATATGATATGGGTCGATCTGATTAAGTGATTTTGGATTTTATTTCATTGCTGGTTGCATTAGATAGGGTTTATGGTTGGTCATTAGATGGTGGGGTGGGTTAAAGGTGACTGTGGAGGTGGTGGTGGGTTGAAGGTGACAGTGGATGTGGTGGATTGAAGGTGGTGGCGGTGGTGGTGGGTTTTAGAGATAGAGGGGAGGAAGAAGATGAGAGTGGGCCATCTTTATTTTTTTTATTGTACAGGGGCAATTTAGTCAGTTCACATACATTTAACTGAGAAAATTAACATGGGTTAGTGATATGGATCAACCGAGTGTAAAATTTGCAACTACTGGGAACAACTCTGTAATTAGCAAACCTTTAGGACCAACTCTACAATATTTGTAAACCAAAGGAACGAACCAAGCATTTAACTCTAATTATTTTTTTTTCAAAACCGAGTTGTAAGTAGTAGTGTAAAATTAATCAAAACACACAAATATACAAATATCAAAGCTAACTCTTACATTTAACAAGTTAGCTCATCATCATCATCATCATCATCATCATCATCATCATCATCATCATCATCATCATCATCATCATCATCATCATCATATTCAGCAAATCTCACCAATAGCAAAGCTAAGGTAGGGTCTGAGGAGGGTTAGATGTAGACAGTCTTACCTCTACCACGTACGAATAGAGAGGTTGCTTCTAGTGAGACTCCCGACTCAATAGTAGTTTTGCATCAAGCCTTGGACATAAGGCACATAACACTCAGCAGCAATTTAACAAGTTAGCTATTGGTTTGAATTATATATATATATATATATATATATATATAGAATTGCACTAAAATAAGAACCACCTCGAGTTGTAAGAACCGCGAGAACCACACTGTTATGGGTGAAATTCTGAGCCCATATCCTGACTTTGTATCTTGATTTTTTATTAGTTGTATATGATCAGGATACCGGATCAGGATACCGTATCAGGATACCGTGCCAGGATATTGGTAATATCCTGAGGCAGTATCTTGACTATTACTAACGATTGGCTTGTAAAACGTTGGTTGCAAGGTACCAACGTCAAAAGACTTGATCTACCTGAAGATTCGCTCAAGGTGGTTGAAAAATGGACGTTGATGGTGGAAGAATGGGTCTTGTAACGGTCAGAAAGGCATATTCCGCGAGAATATCGGATGTTGGTCAATATTATTGACATTGTAACGGTTATATGAGCTAAAGACCCGGTTTTGTAGTCAATAAGCACGTGGAAAACGAGTAGAAGCAGCCCCCAACGTTCAGAATGGAATATTCCAAAGTATCCCGGAATAATAGGATAGTTTGTTGGTTTCTTTTACTATAAATATGGATGGCCAGATCTCGTAGGACACTTCACTTCAACTCACTCCACTTCTAACTCTCGAATTCATACACAATTCACTTGTAATCGCACACTAACACTCATCACTTGCAATCATTGTAACACTTAGTAGAGATCTGAGCTTTATCCTGCACTTTATCCTGGTTATTCAAGCAATAAGAAGAACAAGGCAGCTGCGATTGTCAGCTCCCGAGGTTTTATGCCGGCGATCTAGATTGATCAAGGGCTTTCCTCGTACATCTCGTGTCATTTACTTTACTTTTTTGCTCATTGTTTGATCGTAGATACAACTCAATATCATGAGCCGTATCCTGAAACTGTTTTAGCAAATAACTTAACTTGAATATTTTTCACACATATTTCTAGCACACTACCTCACTTAACTAATTTGATCACTTAATTACTTCGGTAATTTTTGACCAAAACAATTTGGCGCCCACCGTGGGGCAAGTGGTGCTCTCTTTACTAAAAATCTTTGTGAAATCGTTAATCGGTTTTCTGTTTTCAAAACTTTTTGCCACATTGTTTACAATGGCCTCAAGATCAAACATGAGCTCTTCTACTGTGTCTGCTACAACTTCTGCAACAGTTGGTTCGGTGCCTCCCTCACCTTCACAAGTTCAGACTTTTCAAAGGAGAAATGAAAGCCACACACCGAGAGCAATTTCTGCTGCTCAGAATGTTTCTAGATCCAGAAATTCAGGGAGAACCCATATCCTTGCTTCTAATAACGAAATTCTGTCTTTGTTTGGTAGTATACAGGAACAAATGAAGAGGCAGCAAGAAACTAACCAGATAATCATGAAGGATATACAACTCTTGAAGTCAAACTCCAGGAAACCTATGGAGTATACAACTACTCCTCTATAGCCCAGGATGCTAATCTTTAGTTCATCAACATTTACCGAGGATAATCAAGGCAACATGATACCGAGTCGGTCCCGGAGCAACATGCTGGAGATACCATCATCCGCCAGGATATCGACCGTGAGGGATCCAGGATATGGCCCAGGATATGGCGAAAGCCGACAGGCTGGTAACATGTTTGCCAATATCAGTATCCCTGCTACTAATAATTCTGATTCTTTGCAGGATATAGGTGTAACACCAGTATTGACCAGGGAACTTCAAAAATTGAAGGATATGATATCAAGTGTTCCTGGAGCAGTGCAGCCTATACCGAAAGTATCCCAGGATAGTCACAGGATATCCCGATTTGCTCATCCAATTTGTGATGCTGAAATTCCAAAAAGATTCCAGACTCCCAGCATAAAGTTGTATGATGGGACGACATATCCTGAGGAGCATATTGCCCAGTATAGGGAAAGGATGGAAACAAATCCAATCCTACCAGAACCTAAGGAAGCATGCTTATGCAAAGGCTTCGGTTCAATTTTAACAGGACCGGCCTTAAAATGGCTTTTAAACATTCCACCTTATTCAATTACATCATTTTCTCATTTAGTTAATTTGTTTATCGGTTAATTTTCTTATAGCAGGAGCTTTGAGAAACTAACAAGTGATCTTTACAAGATAACACAAGGATCACAAAAATCCCTAAGGGATTATGTTAAAAAAATTTAGTAGAGAATCCTTGGATATCCCGAATCTTGATATTGCTACGGCAGTACAAGCGTTCAAAATGGGGTTACAGAAGGATCGCCAATTTTATCAGGATCTTGTAATGAATCCTTGCAGGAACTTGGACGAAGCTCGAAATAGGGCCTTGAGATATATCAGGCTGAAAGATGATAAGAAAATGCAAGAGAGGATGAATGCATCCTCAACATATGAATCAACTAACAGGAAGTCAGAATCCTCGTACAAACCATACCGCTCTAAGCCGTATGGTAGAAATTGTTTTGGTCAAAAATCACACAAGTATAATGCAACCAAACTTTATGTAAATGGGGTATGATGCTTGGTTTGTAGAAAAAGTAAAGGATCACTTCAATGTGAAATATGCAAAAGACACAATGATTTATACGAGGAAAAAGCCCTTGATCAATGTATGATCTCTGGCATAAAAAACCTCGGGTGATGGCAACTACCGATCACCAAACTTCAATATAAGAAAAATAGTTACAACTTTGGATGATAATGAGCTGAGTACAAGGATCACTATAGTTTCGAGTGTCTAAGCGTGTGAGAGTTGTGTTGTGTCGTGTTGTGTGTTCTTCCGAATGAGGAAGAGTGTTATATATACAAGTGTAGGTGACCTATTTTAGGTAAAAAGACTAATAATCAGCTCATTACCCCTTTAGAAATAAAAGTAAATCTAGCCTAAATTATCGCCCTTAAATCATGCCAAGTTTCCATATCCTTCACAACGTCCATCTCCGATTAAGCACATGCCATAGTTGTAAAGACGTGTCCTTTAATTGTGATGCTTAAGAGCGGATCCTGCTAGATGTCCTGCAAAACAACATTAAATTCAACGAAAGCAACTGTTAGCATGAGGATCCTATGATGGTCCGTGATCCTGATCCTGGAACTCTGCTGAGGATCACTATCTGCCAAAGAAACAAGGATCACTGGTTAGGATCACATGTGAGGATCATGTATTGTAAAAATCCAGCCCTAACAATTGCCCCCAAAATATAAGGAGTGATTTTGTAAATAAATGAGTTATATTTTGTTCTGATCTTATCTTCAACGGACAACTCGGGTAACTAGCCGTTATAACCGGACTAGCCGTTGCGATCATTACGTCACTGAAGTGACATCCCTGCAAATCATGATTATAAATAGGAGATAGGGTAAGGATCGATTTGCATTTAAATTCAGGATATACTCCCTTTATAATCTCCACCGAAGATTGATCAGGTATTCTCTTTCTTTCTTCCTTTTCCTGCTCTGTTTTTGTTTCGCCACAAGTATGTTGCTCCGAAATTCTCCCCATAAGGATCACGAGAAGAGTAGTCCCCTGAAAAGCCAAGGGATCATTAAGGACTCTCCTACGGAGAGATGCTGCTTTACCGATGCTCATGTAGATAGGATTCGTCATTGCTTTCCGGCGGATGCTGTTTTCAAATCCTTCACATCCACTGCTTTGAGTGACTTTGTTTCAGACGCCTGGGTGGTCTTTCCTGCAACTCCGTTTACCATAGGATATTCGTATCCTTTTCCGGCCTTCACCCAATCTTTCTTTTCTTTGACCGGCATATCTTATATCCAAGCTATGCCGATGATCTGGAGGGTCTTGTAAACCTTCGAGAGGATCATCGAGCAGGAGGGGATTGATTTAGGGATGGCAGAGCTGGCCGAGCTTTATGATCTTACCACGTTTGGTTCTCATCGATACTTGCTGAAACGGAAGGCCGGGGAGGATCACCCTGTTTTAAAGGTTACCAAAAATGATACAAACTGGAAGCGTCGTTTCTTCTTTGTGAGGAGGGATACCCTCCCTAATGGGAAGGATCTGCCCAAGGAGTGGGCCACCCATGGTAGGATAGAGGATCCTGGAAGGATCACCATCAGACTTGTCTCTTATGATGAGGATCACTAATGTCTTTCTTGTCTTTTGTGTTTTTTCAGCTATATCCGTTACTCATCTCAAGTTAACTCCTGCTGCAAGAGAGAGGGTTTTAGCTTTCAAGAAGCTTGATCCTGAGACCAGAAGTTTTCAAGTCACCATCCAAGATTCACAAGAAGTATCCTCCGCATCTGCCACAATGTCAAGTAAGTATCCTTACCAAAAAGTAAGTTCTATGCAAAAATATTAAATTAGTTAGGAGACTTATCTTGTTTTGATTGTGTAGGTGCTGGGAAATCTGCTAAGTCCGCCAAGTCTGCCTCCTTGTTTGGGATTGATGATCTTGCCAACGTCAAGTCTTCGAAGAAGAAGACTCCTGCTGCTAGTCCCTCTGCTTCAGCCCCTAAATTACCCATTAGGGGTAAGGGAAAGAAGAGGAAGGCTCCGGAGGATCTTCAAGGATTTCCTCTGCTCCGCCAACAGTTTCTCGACTATGTCAATGAGGTAAGGATCATTGCCCCTGTTGGTTATCCTGATGGTTTTGAGGATCACCTGTGTCTGACGTCATATCCTGTTTTTCTTGCAGAGATTTACCGAAATAGAGACATATGTTAATCACGTTGAAGATCAAGACCGCCAGATTGCCGACCTTCAACAGATGGGTGTGCTGAAGGATCTCAAGATAGCTGATCTTGAGAAGGAGCTCCGGGCTACCAAGGATAAAGCTGTCAAAGCACTGATCAGCTTTGACTACGAGAAGCGTGACATCACCCAGGATGCTAAGGTCTCTGCTGCGATAACTATGTATAAGATCCAGCTGCAGATGGCTGCGGAGGCTCAGGATCCTTCCTTTGACAAAGGCACATGGGACGTGGAAGGTTGGAAGGCAAGGCTAGCAGAGTTGGAGGATGACGATGATGCTGAGGATATCCCAATGCTGGAGGGTGGTGATGCTGGCAAGGATCAGGGTGGAGAAGCTAGTGGAGCCGGTGGTGATGAAGCAGCGAAGGTTTGAGCTGCGGGATTGGGCAATGATGGATATTTTGAGACTAGGCCGGAGCCCAATTTTTTGAGTTTGGTAGTGGTTGTGATGTTTGAAACAATTTTATGGTTTGTACTTTGAACAATAGTTTTTAGGGTTAAGGATCCTGGATCCTTTGAACAATAGGTAGGATCGCAAATGGTGGAGGGATCCTCTGTTTGGGGGATGAAGCCTTTGTGATCCTGCCGCCTTTAATTTCCTGCACCTGCTAAGACCGCATAGACAATGGACACCCTTTGCCAACCCATGTGGACGGGCCACGTTTTGCTGGTAGAAATGTGGGTTGGCAATTTTGACAACTTTTTGAAAGGGTTTAAGATCCTTTTGTTAATAATATAACTTTAATCTTTCTGGCTTATCTCGTATTGTTATCCTTTATTTATCTTCTTATTTTCCAGTTTGTTTTAGAAACATATTTGTTAGAGTAACAAGAGTTGAGCAAACCATGTTTAATAAATTTAGGATATGATCCTAGATCAAATATCCTGATACTGAAAATTTTTGGAGCAATCAATTTCAAGGATCATAGGTTTAGTTGTCAAAGTGTAAGGGTTGTTTAGTATAATCAAAATAGTCAAGGATCATACCTGAGGATCCAAGTTAGGATCCTAACCTTTAATCAAGATAACCATAAGTAAAATTTTAACGGATAACAAGGATTAAGGATCCTTATTTGTTTAGCTTCGAGAACCTGAAAAATGGAACATAACTTGGGACTAAGCCAATGTAAAAGATAAATTAGTAGCTGGGGACATGCCCAAAGGATAACGGGGGATGATCCCAAAGGATCACTGGGGACAAGCCCAAAGGATAACTGGGGACAAGCCCAAAGGATAACTAGGGACAAGCCCAAAGGATCGTATGTAAACTGGGGTATGGCCCTTACTGGCGACTATCCAAACTTAGTGACATGAAAATGTCAAAACCTTAGCTAACGTGAAAACGTTAGAAACCTTATGAACGGATGTATGGTACGTCTACCATTATACGTAGGATCCTGGGTATAGCCAGTACGATGAGGTTGTCAGCCCCGGAAGTGGGTACTGGTCCCAAAGACGTGAACTATATCAGGATCATCGTGCGCTGCTGGCGGAAACTGGGGATAATCCCAAGGATAACTGGGGACAAGCCCAAGGATCTGCGTTGCTTTTGAAGATCTTTGACGATATGCTGTAGATACCTGAACTATCATAACTCAAATGGTTCGTGAGAAGAGGATGAAGGATACAGGATCCTTATCCTTTGGTAAAAAGTAAGGAAATGTAAATGTTTTAAGATAAGGACATTACCAGATTAAGGATCACTGACATCACCGGGATCCTTCGAGGATACTTCAATAAAAGGATCACATGCTTGAAGGATCATGTTCACATAAAGTATCTCTTTAAGTGAACAGCATTCCAGGCTCTTGGTAACAAGTTTCCTTCCATGGTTAGCAATCTGTATGCCCCCTTTCCTGCTTCAGCTTCAATCAAGTAAGGGCCTTCCCACTTTGGTGCTAACTTCCCGTCAGCAGGATTAATAGTGTTTTGGAATGTTTTTCTCAACACCATATCTCCGACTTGGAACTTCCTTATCCTAACATTTTTGTTGTAAGCACCAGCCATTCTTTGTTGGTAGCTTGCCATCCTTATCCTAGCCAGATCCCTGATTTCCTCAATAGTATCCAAATCCTGAGCCAGGATTGTAGCATTCTCTTCAGGATCACGAGCACTTGTTCTAGCGGTTGGGATCACCATCTCTGTTGGGATCACTGCTTCTGCCCCAAATACTAAAGAAAAAGGTGTTTGACCAGTGGCATTCTTGGGAGTTGTCCTGTCAGCCCATAGCACATAAGGTAACTCCTCTGCCCATTTTCCCTTCTTGGATCCTAGCTTCTTCTTCAGATTGTTGATGATGATCTTGTTGGATGATTCTGCTTGGCCATTGGCTTGTGGATGAACTGGTGTTGAAGTTATCATCTTAATTCCCCAACTGTCACAAAAGTTAGTGGTTCTGCTTCCAATGAATTGGGAACCATTATCACATACAATTTCAGAGGGGATGCCAAATCTAGTTAAAATGTTTCTTTTGATAAAGGATATAACTTCTTTTTCTCTGACTTGAGCAAAAGCTTCAGCTTCTATCCACTTAGAGAAGTAGTCAGTCATGGCAAGCATAAATACTTTTCCACCAGGTGCCTTAGGGAGTTTGCCAACTATATCCATCCCCCATCTCATGAATGGCCAAGAGGATGGTATGGGGTGTAGCAATTCAGCTGGTTGATGAAGGATATTGCTGTGTCTTTGACAAGGATCACATTTCCTAGCATATTCTACAGCATCCCTTTTCATGGTTGGCCAGTAGTATCCTGTTCTAAGGATCCTTGAGAACAATGCCCTGCCCCCAGTGTGGTTTCCACAATCTCCTTCATGGAAGTCTCTCAACACTTCTTCAATTTCCGGATCCTCAATACATCTTAAATATGGTCCTGCCAGAGATCGTTTATATAGCATATTATTTAAGATTGTAAATTGAGATACCTTAATCCTGAAAGCTCTAGGATTTTCTCCCATCGGAATCTCCCCGTATTGCAAGTATCTCATGATTGGTGAGATCCATGATCCTGCATAAGATTGAGCCTCTTCACTAGGGATTACTGCAGTATCCTCTTCTATTTCCATGGCCACTTGATTTTCAATAGCAGGAGCCAGGATATGGATGATAGGGATACTTATATCTTCTGGAATCTTTAAGGATGATCCTAAGTTGGCCAATGCATCAGCTTCCGTGTTATCCTCCCTTGGTACCTGTGCTAAGCTGAAAGAAACAAAAGAGAGTGCCAATTCTTTGACTATATCTAAATATTTGGTTAGTTTTTCACCTTTAACAGCATAGGATCCATTAAAGTGATTGGTGATCAATAATGAGTCTACATATACTTTAAGATACTTTACCCCCATATCCTTAGCAATTTGTAAGCCAGCAATTAAGGCTTCATATTCAGCCTCATTGTTAGTTGCTTGGAACTCACAGGCTATGGAGTGGGGTATTATGTCCCCCTGTGGCGATTTTAGTAGTATCCCGAGCCCTGTGCCCTTGACATTTGAGGATCCATCAGTGTGTAGTATCCAAGGATCCTTGGTCTCATCCAGCTGCTGGACTTCCAATTCTGCTTCTTTTTGTAGATCACTACTGAAATCAGCCACAAAGTCAGCTAATGCTTGGGATTTAATGGCTGTTCTTGGCTCATATCTTATATCATGGGTACTAAGCTTTACTGCCCACTTAGCCATTCTTCCTGACATCTCTGGTTTCCTGAGGACATTCTTAATTGGAAAGTTAGTTCTAACAACAATAGTATGGGTTTCAAAATAATGCCTTAACTTAGTTGATGCCATGATTAATGCAAGAATAAGTTTTTCGAGGTGTGAGTACCTGGATTCGGCATCAAGTAAACTCTTACTTACATAGTAGATAGGATATTGTGTACCTTCATGATCCTTAACAAGGACAGCACTTACAGCGGTTGAGGATACCGCCAAATATAAGGATAACACATCTCCTTTTTCGGGCTTTGTTAATGCTGGTGCTGAGGACATATATTCTTTAAGGGCTTGTAAAGCATTCTCATGTTTCTCAGTCCATTCAAACTTCTTGTTCTTCCTTAGGATATCGTAAAATTCTTTACATTTTTCTGAGGATTTTGATATGAACCTGTTCAGAGCTGCTATCCTGCCTGTTAGCCTTTGCACATCCTTAGCATTGGCAGGGGACTTGATGTTCACTAGTGCTTTAATTTGCTCCGGACTTGCTTCAATGCCCCTCTGAGTTACCATATATCCTAGGAATTTACCTGCCTTAACGCCAAAGTGGCATTTTGAAGGATTAAGCTTCATGTTATAATTATCAAGGATATCAAATGCTTCTTCCAAATCCCTTAGGTGATCCTCAGCTTTCTTTGATTTGACTACCATATCATCTATGTATACTTCCATAGTTTGTCCAATTTGATCTTTGAACATCATATTCACCAGCCTTTGATATGTTGCACCTGCATTTCTTAATCCAAAAGGCATGGCAATATAACAATACAAACCTGTTGGGGTCATAAAGGCTGTATCCTCTTGGTCAGATGGTTCCATCTAAATTTGTTGGAATCCAGATGATGCATCCATAAAGGTCAACAGTTCATGCCCCGCTGTTGCATCCACCATGGAGTCAATGTGGGGTAATGGGAAAGGATCCTTGGGACATGCCTTATTCAGATCAGTGAAATTGACACATACCCTCCACTTTCCGTTTTTCTTTTGGACAACGACCACATTGGCTAACCATTTTGGATACTTTACCTCTCTGATCATACCTGCTCGAAGTAGTCTCTCTACTTCTTCTTGGATAATGGCATTCCTTTCTGGTGCAAACTTCCTCCTTTTTTGATGGATTGGTTTGATAGACCTGTCAATGCCAAGTTTGTGAGTAATAATATCCTTAGATATACCTGTCATATCTTCATGTTTCCAAGCAAAGGTAGATTTTCTTCTTTTGAGGAAGGATATTAAGTCTTATTTCATCTTGCCAAGGATCCCTGATCCGATATAGATTTTTGATTCAGGCTCACTAGGATCCAAGAGGATTTCGTCCACATCTTGTTCCCTTGCCTCCAAGACATTCCTTGGAGGATACTGTAATTGCTATTGCTCCCTTGGCTTCGAGGTTGGCTTCATGGATGATGTATAACAATTCTTAGCCTCCTGCTGATCACTGTCGATCTTGATTATCCCCCATGGGCTAGGGAGTTTCACACATTGATGATAGGTGGATGGGACTGCTTTCATATCATGTATCCAGGGCCTGCCAAGGATAACATTGCAACAAGATAAACAGTCAATAACACAAAATTTTTGATAATTATGTAATCCTTCCACGTAGATTGGGAGTTTGATGTCCCACAGAGTTTTCTTCGTTTCTCCACTGAATCCTACAAGCACGGAGGATCTTGGTGTGATGTCTGATTCTGGAATACCCATTTTCTTCAGAACATCAAGCTGGATAATGTTCACTGAGCTTCCTCCATCGACAAGGATCCTGCGGACAAAATGGTTAGAGATAAAGAGAGTAATAACTAAACTGTCATGATGAGGATCCTGAATGTTAATGCGATCATCCTCATCAAACGTTATCATCTTCCCTTCTGAGACACTTGATGTTCTAATAGGTCTTTCTCCATTATCCATTTTTGACTCCTTTGCATGCCTTTTGGCTGCCGAGAAGGATGTACCACAGATGTCTGATCCTCCAGAAATAAAGTTGATCACTTGTGCATTTGCCGGAGGTGCTGGAGCCTTTTCAGGGATCCTTTCAGGAATTCTTGCTTTTTTCTTCCCAGCAATTCTTTTAGGTGCCCCTTGCTTAACAGATATCCAATCTCTTTTCTTAAAGCTATGCATTCTTCAGTTAGATGCCCGAAATCCTCATGGTATGCACACCATTTTGACTTGTCTTTAGTCCCGGATGGTTTATCATTCTTCCTGGGCCACCTAGCTTTTTCACCTAGATTCTGCATTGCAAGGATTAGTTCATGATTATCAACGGAAAAACAATATTCTGAGATTGGAGGATAATCTTCATCATCCTCTTCTTGGTCAACAGCATGCACATTCTGGTTCTCATTTCTATGGTAGGATTTGAATTTGTTGTTCTTGAAGGAGGATCCTTGCTTCTCCTGTTTTGAGGATCCTACTTGTCTCTCCTGGATCCTCTTGTCATCCTCTAGCCGGATGAACCTGAGTGCCCGAGTTCTTACTTCATCTAGATTCCTGCATGGTGTCATAACAAGATCATCATAGAATAATGAATCCTTAAGCAGTCCCATTTTGAAGGCTTCAACAGCCGTAGCCATATCCAAGTTGGGAATGTCCAAGGATTCTTTACTAAATTTAGTTATATAATCCCTTAATGATTCATTATGACTTTGAGTTACCCTATATAAATCGCTGGTTAATCTTTTAAATTTTCTACTACAAGAGAATTGGTTATTGAATAAATTAACTAAATTAGCAAATGAAGTAATAGAGTAAGGGGGAAGACTTAGCAGCCATTTAAGAGCTGATCCAGTAAGAGTGGATCCAAATCCTTTACATAGGCATGCTTCCTTTAGCTTTTCCGGGATTGGATTGATCTCCATCCTTTCCCTGTATTGTGCTATGTGCTCCTCAGGATCCGTTGTACCATCATACAGCTTCATAGTAGGGATATGGAACCTTTTGGGTACCTCTGCATCACAAATTGGTGGTGCAAAGCGAGATACCTTATGGCTTCCATCTGCGATCTCTGGGATAGGCTTGACTACCCCTGGAACACTTGAGATCATATCTTTTAGCTTCTGCAACTCCCTGGCCATAGCATGATTGATACCTGTATCCTGCATGAATCCATGGTTAGTGGTAAGATAATTATTTAAAGTGTTACCTCCTATTGGGTTCAAGTTAGTGAATCCATATTGCTGGGATTCTGGAATAACGGAGGGACCAGTGGAAGCAATGGTCTGCATTGGAATGAAGTCCCCTTGATGGACATCTAGACTTCCTGTTTGCAAACTCTTTAGGGATCCTGGCATCTGGGAGGATCCTGGTATCTGGAAGGATCCTGGTATCTGAGATGATCCTGGAACGAAGGAGGATCCTTGAACCTGGGATGATCAAAGTAGGATCCTTGAAACTGCTGCGCTCCCGGGTAGGCTCCTGATTTCATGAAGGATCCCATATGCTGTGGATAGGATCCTGCAGGCTGAAAGTGTGAGCCTGATGTCTGAGTCATTGCTGTTGATTCGAGGTGCAATCCTCTTGATTCTCCCATAATTTGCACGTCTGGAATTTCCGATGGCTGAGAAGTGATCATTGGAGTATCAAAGCTCAAGGATTTGGGCATCAGTGGGGAATGATCCTCTGCCGTTCTCCTTTGTCTTTTGAGATCTCCAATTTCCCTGAGGATCCTTTCATTAGTTTCATCCTGCCGCTGCATACGATCCTTCATCTGCAAAATCAAAGTAAATACATCACTAGTACTGGGAATATAAGAATTCATAGCAGAAGAAGATGGAGGTTTAGAGTTAGTAGGAGTTTGTCTCTTCTCAGCATTCTTCTGGGATCCTGCCGGTGGAGGAGGCAGAGTGTTCTGAGACGAGGTGACTGCAGACATCGTCGTGGACATGTTTTTCAATGATGAAGCCATGTAATTCTTTGAAATGATTTCGAACAGAAAGTTTTCTTATGAATGAAGCACCAATTGCCCCACGGTGGGCGCCAAACTGTTTTGGTCAAAAATCACACAAGGATAATGCAACCAAACTTTATGTAAATGGGGTATGATGCTTGGTTTGTAGAAAAAGTAAAGGATCACTTCAATGTGAAATATGCAAAAGACACAATGATTTATACGAGGAAAAAGCCCTTGATCAATGTATGATCTCCGGCATAAAAAACCTCGGGTGATGGCAACTACCGATCACCAAACTTCAATATAAGAAAAATAGTTACAACTTTGGATGATAATGAGCTGAGTACAAGGATCACTATAGTTTCGAGTGTCTAAGCGTGTGAGAGTTGTGTTGTGTCGTGTTGTGTGTTCTTCCGAATGAGGAAGAGTGTTATATATACAAGTGTAGGTGACCTATTTTAGGTAAAAAGACTAATAATCAGCTCATTACCCCTTTAGAAATAAAAGTAAATCTAGCCTAAATTATCGCCCTTAAATCATGCCAAGTTTCCATATCCTTCACAACGTCCATCTCCGATTAAGCACATGCCATAGTTGTAAAGACGTGTCCTTTAATTGTGATGCTTAAGAGCGGATCCTGCTAGATGTCCTGCAAAACAACATTAAATTCAACGAAAGCAACTGTTAGCATGAGGATCCTATGATGGTCCGTGATCCTGATCCTGGAACTCTGCTGAGGATCACTATCTGCCAAAGAAACAAGGATCACTGGTTAGGATCACATGTGAGGATCATGTATTGTAAAAATCCAGCCTTAACAATATGCACCACATATCTTACACGTCGTGTCCTGTAACAACATTCCTCTACCGGTTAAAGCCACAGCCGATGGTATTTTTTCATCTATGGCTCGCCAAACAAAAGTTGTGCTTTTACCCGTAGCCCAATCATTCCAGCAGAAAGCATTTGGTGTTGCGTTTATATCCAAGTTTCGACCCAAAGTCAGCCTTACATTCTTCACACTGAAGTTCTCGTTCTCGAATTGTCTCCATATCCACACATCGTCCCTGCTAGACATACTTTGTTGTTGTAACCGCTGATTTAAAGCATCCATTTCTTCCTTTTCCGCTTCGCTATTCGGTGCTCTAATCCAGGCCCAATCCCACAATACCCCTCCATTCGTGATCCTGTAAGTCTCCTGTACCTTTGCTCTTTTTCTTGAAGATAACTGATACATACTAGGGAATTGTTCCTTCAATTGTTCATTGCCGATCCACGTATCCACCCAGAATAGAGTTTTATCCCCCCTCCCCACTTTGCTACTCAGACTAGTATTGATGTTGATATTCTTTTTGCTGAAATCCTTTGCTATATCCCATATATTCTTCCATACTCCAACCTGAGATTTTTTAAATGGTATAGAATCCACTTTTCTATGGCTACCATGTATCGAATCTATTACTTCAGCCCATAACGTATTAGGTTCCATCTTTATTCTCCACCACCACTTAGCTAGAAGGGCCAAGTTCATATCTCTTAAATTCCCAATCCCGAGCCCCCCGAAATCTTTCATGGCCACCACTTTACCCACCTGATTTTATTATTTATATTACATCCCCCCCATAAGAATTTCCTACGTATTCCTTCCAGTACTTTTAAAACGCCACTCGGGCATTTATAAAGAGAAAAATAACAGTTCGGTAAGCTTCCCAAAACTGTTTTTATAAGTATGACCCTCCCAGCAAAAGAGAGATTCTTTGCCTTCCAACTTGAAAGTCTTTTGTTGAAAATATCGATGATTTCCTTCCAGTGTGAAATTCTGTTCATATTCACTCCAACCTTTAGACTGAGGTATACAAAAGGAAATTTCCCCACCCTACAATTGAAAAAGGTTGCCATATTTTTTACCTCCTCCTCATTTGTGCCTATACCATATAAATGACTTTTCCTCGAATTTACTCTAAGGCCCGATATTAGATAGAAAATACGAAGAATTCTTTTAAGATTCTTTGCATTATTTTCCTCCCATTCACCTATAAAAATTGAGTCGTCCGCATATAACATGTGTGTTAAATGTGGGCCATTCCTAGGCAGTTCCACCCCTTGGAAAATATTGTTTTCCTTTGCATTTGTCATCATAACATGTAAGGCTTCCATGGCAATAATGAAGAGAAAAGGAGACAAAGGGTCGCCTTGCCTCAAGCCCCTTTTGTATTGAAATTCCTTCGTTGGTGAACTGTTCACCAAAACCGAACCTCTCCCGCGAACAGAATACCCATAACCCAATTCCTCCACTTAGGTGGAAAGCCCATATGTGTTAGAATAGATATCAAAAATTTCCAATTTAGAGTATCATAAGCTTTCTCTATATCGGCTTTGAAAACAAACAAGCATTTCCCGGTTTTCTTTGCCCAACCCACCACTTCGTTTATGATAAGGGGACCGTCAATAATATTCCTATCTGACAACGTCCATCTCCGATTAAGCACATGCCATAGTTGTAAAGACGTGTCCTTTAATTGTGATGCTTAAGAGCGGATCCTGCTAGATGTCCTGCAAAACAACATTAAATTCAACGAAAGCAACTGTTAGCATGAGGATCCTATGATGGTCCGTGATCCTGATCCTGGAACTCTGCTGAGGATCACTATCTGCCAAAGAAACAAGGATCACTGGTTAGGATCACATGTGAGGATCATGTATTGTAAAAATCCAGCCCTAACAGAAATGATAACAAGAAAGTGAATGTTGTTGAAGACGAGGATCCTGAGGAGTATCCTGAGTTATCTGAATATTGTTTTTCTGAACTAATGTATGCTATGCAGGGTTTAGGAGACAAAGCCAGGTGGCCTCGGAAGAATCAACAAAAGGCTGATTGGAAGGACAAGTCCAAGTGGTGTGCCTTCCACGAGGATTTCGGACATGTTACTGAGGATCGCATTGCTTTAAGGAAAGAAATAAGCTATCTCTTGAGCAAGGGATATCTGAAGGATCTCCCGGGAAGAAATAAGAATAAGGGTCAGGATACTGAGAAGGATCCTGAACGAGCAGCGTCACCTCCTGCGGATGCCAAGATAATCAACTTCATTTCGGGAGGATCTGACATTTGTGGGACTTCGTATTCGGCAGCAAAGAGACATGCAAAGGAAGCTAAGGCCGAAAGGGAGACAAACCTGTCAGGATGACTACCCTCACAACTGACAAAGTGATCACTTTTGATGCAGATGACAGGGATACTGTCCAGGATCCTCACCATGATGCTCTGGTAATAACGTTATATGTGGCTAACCATTTTGTACGCAGGATACTGGTTGATAATGGCAGCTCCGTCAACATAATCCAACTAGAAACTCTGAAGAGAATGAATGTATCTCCAATGGATATCACTTCAAAGTCTACCGTGCTTGTTGGGTTCCGTGGAGAGGCTAGAAACACAGTGGGAGAGATAAAGTTGCCAGTATACGTTGAAGGAGTCAACTCGATACAACGTTTCTGTGTGATGGATTCTCTATCCTGCTATAACATCATACTGGGAAGACCGTGGATTCACGATATGAAGGTCGTGCCATCAACATATCACCAATGCATCAAGATACCTACTGTTTTGGTCAAAAATCACACAAGGATAATGTAACCAAACTTTATGTAAACGGGGTATGATGCTTGGTTAGCTATGAAAGTAAAGGATCACTTCTGTGATAAAGACACAAAGACACAATGATTTATACGAGGAAAAAGCCCTTGATCAATGTATGATCTCCGGCATAAAAAACCTCGGGTGATGGCAACTACCGATCACCAACTTCAATATAATAAAAATGTAGTTACAACTTCGGATGATAATGAGCTGAGTACAAGGATCACTAAGTGTCTAAGTGTTTGAGAGTTGTGTCGTAAGTTGTGTGTGTCCTTCCGAATGAGGAAGATGGGTATTTATACATGTGTAGGTGACTTATTTTAGGTAGATAGACCACTAATCAGCTCATTACCCCTTTAGAAATAAAGATAATCTAGCCTAAATTGCTGCCCATTAATCAAGCTAAGTTTCCATATCCGGTACAACGTCTATCTCCAATTTAGCTCTTGCCATATTTGTGAAAACGCGTCCCTGGATCATGATGTGTAGGGCATATCCTGCTAGGTGTTCCTGCAAAACAATTTTGTAACAAGTGGAAGTGACCGTTAGTGTAAGGATCACCATATCGTCCCATGATCCTGATCCTGAAGTCTGGCTGAGGATCACTATCTGCCAAAGAAACGAGGATCACTGGTCAGGATCACGTATAAGGATCATTTATAGTAAAATCCAGCCCCAACAATTGCCCCCAAAATATAAGGAGTTAATTGTAAATAGATGAGTTATATTTTGTTTCGAGCTTATCTCTAACGGACGATTCCGGGTTACTAGCCGTTACATATGGACTAGCCGTTGTGATATTTACGTCACTGATGTGACGATCCCTGCAAATCATCATTATAAATAGGAGATAGGGTTAGGATCATTTTGTATTTAAATTCGAAGTATCTCCCTTTATAACCATCATTGAAGACTCTTGATCAGGTATCACCTTCCTCTTTCTCTTCTTTGCTCTGTTCTTTCGTGCTTTTACTCTGTTTTTCGTTCAAAATATGCTGCTCCGTAATTCTCCGCACAAGAGTCCCAAGGAGAGTCCCTTAAAGAGCCAGGGAATTATCAAGGATTCTCTCGTGGAGAGATGCTGCTTTACTGATATCCACATAGACAAGATTCGCCATTGTTTCCCAGCGAATGTTGTTTTCAAACCCTTTGATCCTACTGCTTTGAGCGATCTTGTCTCAGATGTCTGGGTGGCTTTTCCTGCTACTCCCTTCCTCATTGGGTATTCATATCCTTTTCCGATGTTCACCCAATCTTTCTTTTCTCTTACCGGCATCTCATATATCCAAGCTATGCCGATGGTCTGGAGGGTTCTATATACCTTCGAGAGGATCATCGAGCAAGAAGGGATTGATTTGGGGATGTCAGAGTTAGCTGAACTTTATGATCTCACCACCTTTGGTTCTCACCGGTACTTGTTGAAACGGAAAGCTGGGGAGGATCACCCTATTTTCAAAGTGACCAAGAATGATGCCAACTGGAAACGTCGATTTTTCTTTGTTAAGAGGGATTCCATCCCGGATGGGAAGGATCTGCCCAAGGAATGGGCCACTCATGGTAGGATAGAGGATCCTCGAAGGATCACTATCAGTTCTGTCTCATATGATGAGGATCACTGATGTCTTTTCTTTTTTTGTCTTTTTATGCAGCTATCTCCGTTGCTCACTTAAGGTTGACCCCTGCTGCCAAAGAAAGAGTGTTAGCTTTCAAGAAGCTTGATCCTGAAGTTCGAAGCTTTCAGATTATTATCCAAGATTCTCAAGAGATATCCTCTGCATCTGCCACAATGTCAAGTAAGTATCCTCATAGAAAATAAGTTTTATGTGAAAGTATTTAATTTAATAAGGGAACTTATCTTGTTTTTGAATTGTGTAGGTGCCGGAAAGTCTGCCAGGTCCGTTAAGTCTGCCTCCAAGTTTGGGATCAGTGATCTTGCCAATGTCACGTCCTCGAAGAAGAAGGCTCCTGCTGCCAGCCCTTCAGTCTCAGCCCCTAAAGCGTCCATTCGGGGCAAGGGAAAAAAGAGGAAGGCTTCAGATGATCTTCAAGGATTTCCTCTTCTCCGTCAGCAATTCCTTGACTATTTTGATGAGGTTAGGATCACTGCCCCTGTTAATTGTCTTCGACAAGTCCGAGGATCACATGTGTCTGATGTTGCTTTCCTGTTGTCTTCTTTAGAAATTCTCCGAAATGGAGACTTACGTCAATCAGGTTGAGGATCAGGATCGTCAAATTGCTGACCTTCAACAGACGTGTGGGCTGAAGGATCTTAAGATTGCCGATCTTGAGAAGGAGATCCGGGCAGTCAAAGATGAGGCTGTTAAAGCGTTGATCAAGTTTGATTATGAGAAGCATGACATTACCCAAGACGCTAAGGTCTCTGCCGCGGTAACCATGTACAAGATACAACTGCAGATGGCTGCGGAGGCTCAAGATCCTTCCTTTGACAGGAGCACATGGGATGTTGAAGGCTGGAAGGCAAGGCTAGCAGAGTTGGAAGATGACGATGATGCTGAGGATATCCCAATGCTGGAGGGAGGTGATGTTGATAAGGATCAGGGTGGAGAAGCTGGTGATGGAGCAGCGAAGAAGTAAGCTGCATGATTGGGCGATGATGGATATTTCGAGACTAGGCCGGAGCCCAATTTTTTAGGATTGGTAGTGGTTTTTTGTGGTAGTGGTGTTTGGAACAATTATGGTTTGTAATCTCTGGACAATAGTTTCTTAGGGTTAAGGATCCTGGATCCTTTGAACAATAGGTAGGATTACAAAAGGTGGAGGGATCCTCTGTTTGGGGGATG
Organism: Helianthus annuus; assembly: GCF_002127325.2. Classification (NCBI taxonomy): domain Eukaryota; kingdom Viridiplantae; phylum Streptophyta; class Magnoliopsida; order Asterales; family Asteraceae; genus Helianthus; species Helianthus annuus. Next base: position 39,053,784 of record NC_035447.2, on the reverse strand, counting down.
AAGCCTTTGTGATCCTGCCGCTTTTACTTTCCTGCAAAAATGCTAAGACCGCATAGACAATGGACACCCTTTGCCAACCCATGTGGACGGGCCACGTTTTGCTGGTAGAAATGTGGGTTGGCGATTTTGACAACTTTTTTGAAAGGGTTAATGATCCTTTGGTTTAATAATATAACTTTAATCTTTCTGGCTTATCTTGTGTTGTTATCCTTCAATAATCCTCTTATTTCTCAATTGCTCTATTTGTTAAAATAATAAGAGTTGAAAAAGTGTTTAATAAACTTAGGATATGATCCTAGATCAAATATCCTCATATTCAAAGAATTTTTAGTTCAAGGATTATAGGTTCGGTTGTCAAAGTGTAAGGGTTGGTTAGGATAAAGAGTATAATCAAAAATAGTCAAGGATCATACCTGAGGACCCACGTTAGGATCCTAACCTTCAATCAAGACAAACATAGATAAGACTTTGATAATTAATGAGGATCTAGGATCCTTATGTGTTTAGATTTCCAAAACCTGAAAAGTGAGATATAACTTGGGACTAAGCCAACGTAAAAGATAAATTAGTAACTGGGGACATGCCCAAAGTATAACTGAGAATGATCCCAGAGGATCACTGGGGACAAGCCCATAGGATAACCTGGGATGATCCCGGAGGATCACTGGGGACAAGCCCATAGGATAACTGGGGATGATCCCGGAGGATCACTGGGGACAAGCCCATAGGATAACTGGGGACAAGCCCAAAGGATCGTATGTAAACTGGAGTATGGCCCTTTCTGGCAACTATCCAAACTTTAGTGACATGAAAATGTCAAAACCTTAGCTAACGTGAAAACGTTAGAAACCTTAGGAACGGATGTATGGTGCACTACAACAAAAATAGCTTTTTAGGACCTTTTCTGTGGGACGCTTGCAAACAAGGGTCCTAAAAAATAATTTAATATAATTAATGAACTTTTGGGGTCCTTTTATAATATACTCTACTAAACCGGTGTCCTAAAAAACTATTTAATAGGATGGATGATTTTTTTGGGTCTTATTATCATATAATTTAATAGGACAGTTAAAATGTAGATCCTAATAAAGTACTTTATAAGACATTTAATTGTTAGTGTCCCATTATATGGTACTGTATTAGGACACTTGATCATCTGTGGTCCTATTATAACATAACTTAATAGGACACGTTGTACTTAAGTCATAAATGTTTAGTGTTATAGGACCATTTCTAGTCGAAGTCATATTAGAATTAAACTTAATAGGACACTTGACACTTGGGTCTTATAACTTTAAACTTTATAGGACGCTTAATCATTGTGGTGTTATTATAATACACCGTAATAGGACACTTGATATTTGAGTCATAAAACATTAGTTTTATAGGACGCTTATTCGCTATAGTTTTATTATAATATAACTTAAAAAGACACTTAACACTTGTGTCTTATAAATTTAACCTTTATAGGATGCTTAATCATTGTGGTGTTATTATAATACACTGTAATAGGACACCTGATATTTGAGTCATAAAACATCAGTTCTATAGGACGCTTATTCGCTAGAGTTCTATTATAACATAACTTAATAGGACACTTGACACTAAGGTCTTATAACTTTAACCTTTATAGGACGCTTAATCATTATGCTGTTATTATAATACACCGTAATAAGACACTTGATATTTGAGTCGTATTAACATAAGTTTTATAGGACGTTTATTCGCTAGAGTTTTATAATAACACTATGAGTGGTGGTGGTGGACGGTGAGTGGTGGTAGTGGCCGGTGAGTGGTGGTGGTGAGTGGTGAGTGGTGGTGGTGGTGAGTAGTGGTGGTGGCCGATGGAGGTGGCCGGTGAGTGGTGGTGGTTGTGAGTGGTGGTGGTGGTGAGTAGTGGTGGTGGCCGGTGAATGGTGGCGGTGAGTGGTGGTGGTGGCCGGTGAGTGGTGGTGGTGAGTGGTGGTGGTGGCCGGTGGTGGCACTATGTGAAAAAGGGGCTACAACCACACTTTTGGCAAAACCGCCCGGCCACACATTTATAAAATTGTGTCGCTAAAGGTTATTTATAACATTGTAAAACACCTTTAGCCATACATTTTTTTTATTAATGTGACCATTTATACCAGTTCAAAACCTTTAGCCACACTTTTAGAAAATAATGTGACATTTATTAGTCACAAATCGAAATGTGTGGCCAAATGTGATCTATGGCCATATATTTTTGTTTCATGTGACGAAAAAACATGTATTTAACATCTTTAGCCACACTTTAAGGAAAAAAATGAGACATATATTTGCTACACCGGCAAAGTGTGGCTAAATATTTCTACGATCACATTATATATTTTCCTGTGACCAATAACATGTGTATTCAAAACCTTTAGCCACACTTTAAGAAAAAAACTATGACATTTATTAGTCACACTAACAAGTGTGGCCAAATGTTAAACTTACTACATCTTTAAAAATTTCCCCCAAAATATTTAATTCCAAAAGTTAAACTTCCACCTAAAATATTTCATCTTAAAACTTCCCTCTAAAATATTTTATTCTAAAACTTAAACTTCCCCTCAAAATATTTATTTCCAAAAGTTAAACTTCCACCTAAAATATTTCATCTTAAAACTTCCCTCTAAAATATTTCATTCTAAAACTTAAACTTCCCCCCAAAATTAAAAATTCCCCCCAAAATATTTGATTCAAAACTTTTCTCTCAAATAATATTCTTATTTAAAAAATTACATTATTTAATATTAAAAAACAAAATAATATCTTACTAGATATTTAATAATTCAACTATTATTAAATATTATATACTTTAAACCATATTTGTTTTCTTCTAAATGATATATTAATGTATGCATATTAATAATGATACTGGATTTCTCGTAGTTAATTGTTTTCAACGAATTTTACTTTCATATAGCGTTGCGGTACGAGTACTGTACAGTACCATACCGAACATTTTTGGTACCGGTACATGTACCCATATTTGATTATCTCCGGTATCGGCCTTTTTCGGTACCGGCATGTTCGGTACCAGTACCAGTACCGAACTCATCCCTAATCATATACGTGTTAATAGGCCGTATTGGGCTTTACTGGGCCACAATGGCCAATAATGGTCATAGATATGTTAATGGACCATATTGGATCACGATGGACAATAATAGATCACACATGTCTTAATGGACCATATTAGGCCTAAATGATAGTGGATCATACATGTCTTAATGGATCACAATGCACAATAGTATATCATATATATCTTAATTGGCCATATTGGGCCTTAATGGAGCACAATGGGCAATAGTGGATCGTATATGTCTTAATGGACTTTATTGGGCTTTGATATCTCACATTGGCCAATAGTGAATCATATATATCTTAATGAACCATATTGGGCCTTAATGGATCACAAGGTCAATAGTAGAAAAATTCTTAATGGACTATATTGGGCGTTAATGGATCACAATGGCCAATAGTCGATAATACATGTCTTAATGGATCATATGGGCCTTAATGGAGCATGATGTCTAATTGTGGATCATTTATGTCTTAATGGACCACATTAGGCCTAAATGGATTGCAATGGCCAATATTGGATCGTACATGTCTTAATGGACCATATTGGGCCTTAATAGACCTCCATGGGCAATACTAGATCATAAATGTATTAATGGGCCATATTGGGCCTTAACGAATTACAATAAACGTTAGTAGGTTATAAATGCTTTACGGTGGGGCCTTATTGGATTACAATGGACAATAATACATCATAAATGTCTTAATTGACCATATGGGGACTTAACGAATCACAGTGGACAATAATAGATCATACATGTCTTAATGGACTATATTAGGCCTTAATGAATCACAATAGACAATAATAGATCATTGTCATTCAATGTCTTGTTCGGTTACCATGTGGAATTGAAATTAATCATTACTTAGCGTTTTTTGGTATGCAGCCAGAAAATGACAAATGAATAAAATTTGTGATGAGTGGGAGTAGTGGTGGGTGGCAGTGACAACAGTGGGCGATGGTGGTGTTCATTATTGCTGAAAGAGGGAATGAAATAAAAAATAAAAATAAACAAGAGCGAATAAAATGATTTTGAGGTGTTTAGAGGGATTAAGATTTCTTTTGTAGTGGATAATTCCATTCAATCGACCAACTAAATATTTTTTTTTCTATTAACTCCCAATAATCTATTTTATTCTAACTCTCATTCTGAAATGCTAAAAACTTCATAAGAGTTATCATGGCTAAAAACTTCATAAGAGTTATCATGGCTAAAAACTTCATAAGACGAATGGGTATGGGGATCGGCACAGGCCCCCCCCCCCCCAGCTCCGTCAAACACCACCTCCCTTAGGGGCGTCCCGGCACTTCCGTCCGAATACGTGATTACGTGACGCTTACGTGACGGGTAGTCCTTTGGAAGACTATCCTCCCCCATACCCATACGCAATGGTCTAAGAGTTGTCATTCAGAAATGCTAAAAATCATACAACGGGTCAGGATGGGCGCCCCCCCCTCAAAAGCACAGTCGTACAGTAACGTGTGCTCCGAGCCTTGGAATACTCGCTTCTTCAACGCTCCTTCAATTAGGTTTTGCTCCGAGCCTCTGAACACTCGCACAACCCTAATCCCGCTTGTTCTTCCCCTGTTATTGTTGGTAAACCCTAAATCTTTTTGTTTTCTGATTCAATGTGATTAAGTTTAATTTGAAACCCTAAATTTTTGTTAGTATTTTGAAAACTGATGAAAAACCCTGATTATGTTATCTGTTGGTTTCGACTTTGGAATAATGTATTCTCAATTTTAAGTTATCCAAAAGTTTTCTCTGTATAACTTATCTTGCACAGAACTTTGCTTCTATACACCTTAATGGAATAATGCAATTCTAATATTGTAATTTTTAGGGGTTGTGCGACTATAGAGCTTAGCTTGATGGTGAGGTTAAATGGACTCGCCTATATTGCAATGATTTTGGTAATTTGTGTTTTTGAATTGGTTATTGTGTTTTTTATTTGGTGATATACAAGTTTGTAAAAATCATCAATTAGAAATTTAGAATTATTGCTTATCATAGCATCGGGTAGGTAATGTTAATCAAACTAGGCGGTGGTGGTACACACGTCTTCGTTGGTATAGATAATTATTTGGATGAAAACGGAAACCAAATCAATGGATTTTAACTATCTTAATTTGGTTTGCTTTGGGCGTACCTTGCTGCTAACGTATTTATGATGTTAAATGGTTTAAAGAACAAGAGTATGATGCCGAATCAAGAGGAACGTTACCTGACACTAATATTTTCGCCTCTATCCTTTGATTATCTCTTTCACTTTGGAGAACATAGGTAAAACAAAACACACATATCCCAAAACATATCAGATTTGTTAGTTTTTGATGTTGTGATTTGTTTGGTCACCTAAGGTTGAGTGCTTGATACTTGATGGGTACTATTCGTAATTGCAGGCCATCTGTTTTCCCAGCTCTGATGAGCCATCATCCTCATATCCGCCTGATCGTTGCGGTAGGAGGAAAGATACCCAATTTGGTTGCATTGGCAAGTAGATGCATGAGTTTCCGATTAGTATCCTGTCCGGTTTCTGGAGGCGAAGATGAAACAGCGGATCGTATTCTAAGAAAATGCCCTATTGCTGGCATAGTGTGGAGCCAAATGTACTGATGGTTGAAGATTCCCATCCATAACCAGCTTGTATCGGCGAGTCAAGTGCTGCAGTTGGTAAATGGGCTTGAAGTAGCAGTTACGCGGAAAAAGATAGTTCATTCAGTTATTCTTCTTACATGTCGGATGTTTTGGCAAGCACGTAATGCGAAGGTTTTCAAAGGTGGGGTCCCATCTGTGTTCAAACTGGCTCAGGAGGTGAACAAGACGTCGTCCAAGTGGATAAAACACAAGTCAAGAACAAACAAAATTGACTGGAGCAGCTGGTGTAATGGTGCAGTATGGTTTTAACTTCCCTTGTATTGTGTTTGCTGGATATTATGCAGTTTTATGTACATATTGAACTACTGCTGTAAGTTTGAGGCTCCTAAATTGACTTGCTTGGGGGCCTGAAGTATTTTGTTGAACGAAAGTATGGCCCCTGGACTGTTCAAAAAGAAAATATTACTTTTCTATTTCATTTAATAACCTTTACGTCTGCTTTTTGTTATTATTTGTTATTATTTATGTTAGTTAATTGCTGATAACATAGAACAATTAATTGGCAGGTAATTAGTTAGTTGTGTGTGGATTTAATCAGCGTTTATGCTAATGACCACTATTTTTGGTAGAGCAATAATAAGAGTAATAGAAAATTAGTTAGATAATTCCAATACTGCATGTGTAGTTGTTAGAAAAACCCTGGACTTCAAGTAAATTTGCCCGTAAGTGGGCAGACTTTATTTTTGCATTATTTATTCTCTGGTCTTTATTTTTACATTATCAGTTTAATGAGCTTCTTGGTCTAATAATTTTAGATGGCTTTTACCTTTGTCGTTTACCCTTCCTTAATCCTTGCTTATATGGGCCAAGCCGCGTATCTCTCAAAGTATCACATTCTTGAAACCGACTGCTGAATTGGTTTCTACGTATCCGTGCCTGGTAGGTCATTTTCTATCTCTTTTCTTTTCTTATTTTGAACTTGATGTGAAATTTATTTATTTAATATTGTGACAGAAAATAGTCTAGTTATTGGAATTGCAATACTTGTTGCAGTCGTTGGAAACCAAGTTATCATCACCAGGAGTGTTTGGCGTTGGGTTGTTTCCCGAGGTTCAAAGTAATCCACATGTCGCCTAATAAGCACGGATAAATCTACATACCGGAGATCAATTGGACTTTGATGCTCCTTTGCTTAGCTGTCACAATTTGTTTTCGTGACCTTAAACATATAAGCAATGCAGCAGGTATATACTGTTATAGATGCATCTCACTTTTAATTTGCATGTACTTGTTGGTGTATCTTATAACTTTCCTTTAACTGCAATAGCATGCAGACAAAACTCGTGACCTTAAACATATAAGCAATGCAGCAGGTATATACTGTTATCGATGCATCTCCCTTCCCTCTCCCTCTCGTTCAAACACTGGCAGGCACACAAGAAAACCGGCTGCCGGCGACGGTTTCGCCGACAAGATGCCCCAGCACCTCCGATGCTCATCCATCATATCTCTAACCATTTTATACACACCCCCAGCCGCATCTCCGGTTACAACCTACAACCACCGGAAGTTACTTAGAGAGAAAGCGAGAGTACGAGGGGAGAGGAAGCTGCAGGAGGGAGAGAGAGAACGGCCGGCGACAGTGGGGTGCCGATTATCCGGTGAGTGTGCTCCTTTTTCTCGTTTCGGGTAAATACGTTGACTATACACGGTTGCTAAGTTAATCTTTTTTTTTTTGGATTTTGGTATGTGCGGTGGTGGTAGCCGGCCAGTGACGGCGGCCGGAGTGGAGATTATACTGGTTCGGCCGGAATGTAAGCACCAAATGTCTTGCATCAGTTTTTTTTACGCTTGATAATTTGGATTTTTAAGATTAAAACTAAAAACTACTCTATATTTTGATATTGTATTCACTTGATAAGTTTGAAGTTTGTTAATTCAAACAACTTATTAGTAATAGTATAATTGAACAAAAGAACTCTTAAGTCTTAACGCTCATTTTAAAATTTAAAGGTCTCAATTTGCTATAAGATAAGATATATATTTTTTACAAATAACTTCTAGTTTTATGTTAGATATTCAATTTGAATCATTAAAACTGTATGCCGAATAGTATGTGTTAATTCAAACAACTTATTAGTAATAGCTATAAGATTATAGCATGTGCTAAGTTTATTGATCGATTGATTTTTGAAACTCATTAGGGATCACAGCCTGGAATTTTTCCTGAAGAGACATCTACGAAGAAAGGTTCTTTACATCTGACGAGTTTATGCTTCGAACCATATAATATTGTGCTAAGTTTTATGATCTGTTTGTCATTGTTTTAAAATTTACAGACGGAACTCGAGAAAACGATTGGGAATGCCCAAAATGTGGAAATGTCAATTTCGCTTTTAGAACAGTTTGTAACATGAGGAAATGCAGTACACCTAAGTTATGAAAGCTCAGGCTCAGTTCGATTCAAGCTTTGTTTCTAAAGCTCAAGCTCGGCTGCTAGATGATTTTTCAAACTAGAGCTCGATAAACAAATTTCGGGCTTGGGCTTATTAATTAAATAAGCTTGTTTTTAGGCTTGGGCTCGAGTCATATGGTTTATTTTCTACAATTCAAGATTGTATTGGTGCATCTATCGCATGGCCCTATCCATTCATCTCGGTATGTATTTGTTAAATTTGTGATACAAATAATTTTAATATCATGGAACTTAATGCTTATACATGGATGGTTTATTTGTAGGTAGTTCATGAGAATTGAGGATGCATGATGACTCAAGATTTTATGCTTCTTATTTCTTTAATTGCTTTTAATTTCTTTGTTAAATGTTAAGACTTTATGTTATATAATGTTATAACTTATTTATGGTTAGTGTTTTTGTTATGAACATGCTTATTTGAAATATAATGAAGTTTTATTTCTTTCATTAGTTGATGTTATACAATAACTATTAGGATGTTATATGTTGATAGTCTGTTTATAAAATTATTTTATAATCTTATTTGGGATATTAGGACCATTTTCTTGGTATTAAAGTAGCTATAACGTTACATCATAAGGGTCCTATAAATTAGTTTTTAACGACGCTTGTACGTGTATCAAAAGATTAAAAGTAGGTAATCACATGTTAGAACTTTGTAGAAGTGTCCTAATATGTTCTTTTTAGAACGCTATTTAAGTTGTCTATAGACATATTATGCGACCATAAAATTGGTTTTATAATCTTGTTTGGTATATTAGGACCCTTTTCTTGGTACTAAATTAGCTATAATGTTACATCATAAGGGTCCTATCAATTAATTTCTAAGGACGCTTGTAAGTGTATCAAAAGATTAAAAGTATGTAAGCACATGTTAGAACATCGTAAAAGTGTCCTAATATGTTTTTATTAGGACACTATTTTGGTTGTTCAAATACATATTACGCGACCATAAAATTGGTTTCATAATCTTATTTGAGATGTTAGGACGCTTTTTTAGTTCCGGGACTTATTACGACCCCTTTACATGAAACGCTTTTACCGTTGGTCCTATTAAATGAAAGGTCCTATAAAATAGCATTTTAGGACGCTTTTGCGCGTACTAAAAACCCAGTTTTCTTGTAGTGGTGCGTCCACCATTATACGTAGGATCCCAAGTATAGCCAGTACGATGAGGTCGCCAGCCCCGAAAATGGGTACTGATCCCAAAGACGTGAACTATATCAGGATCATCGTGCGCTGCTGGCGGAAACTGGGGATAATCCCAAGGATAACTGGGGTTGTACCCAAGGATCTGTGGTGCTTTTGGTGATCTTTGACAATTTGCTGAAGATACCTGAACTATCATAACTCAAATGGTTTGTGAGTAGAGGATGAAGGATACATGATCCTTATCCTTAGGCAAAAAGTAAGAAAATGCAATAGTTTTAGGATAAGCATATTACCAGAATGAGGATCATCAATGGCACCGGGATCCTTCAAGGATACTCCAATGTAAGGATCACATGCATGAAGGATCCTGTTCACATGAAATATTTCTTTAAGTGAACAGCATTCCATGCTCTTGGCAACAAGTTCCCTTTCATGGTTAGCAGCCTGTATGCCCCCTTTCCTGCTTCGGCTTCAATTAAGTAGGGACCTTCCCATTTTGGTGCTAGCTTCCCGTCAGCAGGATTAATAGTATTTTGAAATGCTTTTCTTAATACCATATCTCCGACTTGGAACTTCCTTATCCTGACATTTTTGTTGTAGGCACCAGCCATTCTTTGTTGGTAGCTTGCCATCCTTATTCTGGCTAGATCCCTGATTTCCTCAATAGTATCCAAATCCTGAGCTAGAGTTGCAGCATTTTCTTCAGGATCACGAGCACTTGTTCTAGCAGTTGGGATCACCATTTCTGTTGGGATCACTGCTTCTGCCCCAAATACTAAAGAGAAAGGTGTTTGACCAGTGGCGTTTTTGGGAGTTGTCCTATCAGCCCATAGCACATAAGGCAATTCTTCTGCCCATTTCCCTTTCTTGGATCCTAGCTTTTTCTTCAGATTGTTGATGATGATCTTATTGGATGATTCTGCTTGACCATTGGCTTGTGGATGAACTGGTGTTGATGTTATCATCTTGATTCCCCAACTGTCACAAAAGTTAGTGGTTCTCCTTCCAATGAATTGAGAACCATTATCACATATAATCTCAGAGGGGATGCCAAATCTGGTTATAATGTTTCTTTTGATAAAGGATATAACTTCCTTCTCTCTGACTTGAGCAAAGGCTTCAGCTTCTATCCACTTGGAAAAATAGTCAGTCATGGCAAGCATAAATACTTTTCCACCAGGTGCTTTAGGAAGCTTGCCAACTATATCCATTCCCCATCTCATGAATGGCCAAGAGGATGGTATTGGGTGTAAGAATTCAGCTGGTTGGTGAAGGATATTGCTATGTCTTTGGCAAGGATCACATTTCTTAGCATACTCTATAGCATCCCTTTTCATGGTTGGCCAGTAGTATCCTGTTCTAAGGATCCTTGAGAATAATGCCCTGCCCCCAGTGTGGTTTCCACAATCTCCTTCATGGAAATCCTTCAACACCTCTTCAATTTCAGGATCCTCGATACATCTCAAATATGGTCCTGCAAGAGATCGCTTATATAATACATTATTCAGAATTGTGAATTGAGATACCTTAATCCTGAAAGCTCTAGGATTTTCTCCCATCGGGATCTCCCCGTGTTGCAAATATCCCATGATCGGTGAGATCCATGATCCTGAATTAGGTTGGGCTTCTTCACTAGGGATCATTGCAGTATCCTCTTCTATTTCCATGGCCACCTGTTTTTCAATAGCAGGAGCCAGGATATGGATGATAGGGATACTTATATCCTCTGGAATCTTCAAGGATGATCCTAGGTTGGCCAATGCATCAGCTTCCGTGTTATCCTCCCTTGGTACCTGTGTTAAGCTAAAAGAAACAAAGGAGAGTGCCAATTCTTTGACTATCTCTAAATATTTGGTTAGTTTTTCACCTTTAACAGCATAGGATCCATTAAAGTGATTGGCAATTAATAATGAATCTACATATACTTCGAGATACTTTACCCCCATATCCTTAGCAATTTGTAAGCCAGCAATTAAGGCTTCATACTCAGCCTCATTGTTAGTTGCCTGGAACTCACAAGCTATGGAGTGGGGTATTATGTCCCCCTGTGGCGATTTTAGTAGGATCCCAAGCCCTGTGCCTTTGATATTTGAGGATCCGTCGGTGTGTAGTATCCAAGGATCCTTGGTCTCATCCAGCTGCTGGACCTCCAATTCTGCTTCCTTTTGTAGATCACTACTGAAATCAGCCACAAAGTCAGCTAGTGCTTGAGATTTAATGGCTGTTCTTGGTTCGTATCTTATATCGTGGGCACTAAGCTTCACTGCCCACTTAGCCATTCTCCCTGACATATCCGGTTTCCTGAGGACATTAGCGGTTGAGGATACCGCCAGATATAAGGATAACACATCTCCTTTTTCCGGTTTTGCTAACGCTGGTGCTGAGGACATATATTCTTTTAGGGCTTGTAAAGCATTTTCATGCTTCTCAGTCCATTCGAACTTCTTATTCTTCCTTAGGATATCGTAGAATTCTTTGCACTTTTCTGAGGATTTCGATATGAACCTGTTTAAAGCTGCTATCCTGCCTGTTAGTCTTTGAACATCCTTGGCATTGGCAGGAGATTTGATATTTATTAATGCTTTGATTTGTTCCGGGCTTGCTTCAATGCCCCTCTGGGTTACCATGTATCCTAAGAACTTTCCTGCCTTAACACCAAAATGGCATTTTGAAGGATTAAGTTTCATGTTATAATTATCAAGGATATCGAATGCTTCTTCCAAGTCCCTTAGGTGATCCTCTGCTTTCTTTGACTTGACCACCATATCATCTATGTACACCTCCATAGTTTTTCCAATTTGATCCTTGAACATCATATTTACCAGCCTTTGATATGTTGCACCTGCATTTCTTAGTCCAAAAGGCATGGCAATATAACAATATAAACCGGTTGGGGTCATAAAGGCTGTATCCTCTTGGTCAGATGGTTCCATCTGGATTTGTTGGAATCCAGATGATGCATCCATAAAGGTTAACAGTTCATGCCCCGCTGTTGCATCCACCATGGAGTCAATGTGGGGTAATGGGAAAGGATCCTTGGGACATGCCTTATTCAAATCAGTGAAATCGACACATACCCTCCACTTTCCGTTTTTCTTTTGGACAACAACCACATTGGCTAACCATTTAGGATATTTTACCTCTCTGATCATACCTGCTCGAAGTAGTCTCTCTACTTCTTCTTGGATAATGGCATTCCTTTCTGGTGCAAACTTCCTCCTTTTTTGATGGATTGGTTTGATAGACCTGTCAATGCCAAGTTTGTGAGTAATAATATCCTTAGATATACCTGTCATATCTTCATGTTTCCAAGCAAAGGTGGATTTTCTTCTTTTGAGGAAGGATATTAAGTCTTCTTTCATTTGACCAAGGATCCCTGATCCGATATAGATTTTTGATTCAGGATCACTAGGATCCAAGAAGATTTCGTCCACATCTTGTTCCCTTGCCTCCAAGATATTCCTCGGAGGATACTGTAATTGCTATTGCTCCCTTGGCTTCGAGGTTGGCTTCATGGATGAGGTATAACAATCCTTAGCCTCCTGCTGATCACTGTCGATCTTGATTATTCCCCATGGGCTAGGGAGCTTCACACATTGATGGTAGGTAGATGGAACTGCTTTCATGTCGTGTATCCAAGGCCTACCAAGGATAACGTTGCAACAAGACAAACAGTCAATAACACAAAATTTTTGGTAATTATGTAATCCTTCTACGTAGATTGGGAGTTTGATGTCCCCCAGAGTTTTCTTCGTTTCTCCACTAAATCCTACAAGCACGGAGGATCTTGGTGTGATGTCTGATTCTGGGATACCCATTTTCTTCAGTACATCAAGCTGGATAATGTTCACTGAGCTTCCTCCATCGATAAGGATCCTGCGGACAAAATGGTTAGAAATAAAGAGAGTAATAACTAAACTATCATGATGAGGATCCTGGATGTTAATGCGATCATCCTCATCAAAGGTTATCGTTTTCCCTTCTGAAACACTTGATGTTCTAATAGGCCTTTCTCCATTGTCCATTTTTGATTCCTTTGCATGTCTTTTGGCCGCTGAAAAGGATGTACCACAAATGTCTGATCCTCCGGATATGAAGTTGATCACTTGTGCATTTGCCGGAGGTGCTGGGGCTTTTTCGGGGATCCTTTCAGGATCCTGGGTCCTTTGCTTTTTTCTCCCCAGCAATTCTTTTAGATGCCCCTTGCTTAGCAGGTATCCAATTTCCTTTCTTAAGGCTATGCAATCTTCAGTCAGATGGCCGAAATCCTCATGGTATGCACACCATTTGGACTTGTCTTTAGTCCTGGATGGTTTATCATTCTTCCTGGGCCACCTAGCCTTTTCACCTAGATTCTGCATTGCAAGGATTAGTTCATGATTATCAACGGAAAAACAATATTCTGAGATTGGAGGATATTCTTCATCATCCTCCTCTTGGTCGACAGCATGCACATTCTTGTTCTCGTTTCTATGGTAGGATTTGAACTTGTTGCTTTTGAAGGAGGATCCTTGATTATCTTGTTTTGAGGATCCTACTTGTCTCTCCTGGATCCTCTTGTCATCCTCTAGCCGGATAAACCTGAGTGCTCGAGTTCTTACTTCATCTAAATTCCTGCAAGGTGTCATAACAAGATCATCATAGAATAATGAATCCTTAAGTAGTCCCATTTTGAAGGCTTCAACAGCCGTAGCCATATCCAAGTTGGGAATATCCAAGGATTCTTTACTAAATTTAGTTATATAATCCCTTAATGATTCATTATTATTTTGAGTTATCCTGTACAAATCACTAGTTAATTTTTCAAATTTTCTACTACAAGAGAATTGGTTATTGAATAAATTAACTAAATTAGCAAATGAAGTAATAGAGTAAGGGGGAAGACTTAGCAGCCACTTAAGAGCTGATCCAGTTAGAGTGGATCCAAATCCTTTACATAGGCATGCTTCCTTTAACTTTTCTGGGATAGGATTGATTTCCATCCTTTCCCTGTATTGTGCTATATGCTCCTCTGGATCCGTTGTGCCATCATACAGCTTCATGGTAGGGATATGGAACCTTTTGGGCACCTCTGCATCACAAATTGGTGGTGCAAAGCGTGATACCTTGTGGCTTCCATCTGCAATCTCTGGGATAGGCTTGACTACCCCTGGAACACTTGAGATCATGTCCTTTAGTTTCTGTAATTCCCTGGCCATAGCGTGATTGGTACCTGTATCCTGCATGAATCCATGGTTAGTGGTAGGATAATTATTTAAAGTGTTACCTCCCATTGGGTTCAAGTTAGGGAATCCGTATTGCTGGGATTCTGGAACAACGGAGGGACCAGTGGAAGCAATGGTCTGCATTGGAATGAAGTCCCCTTGATGGACATCTAGACTCCCTGCTTGCAAACTTTTTAGGGATCCTGGCATCTGTAAGGATCCTGGTATCTGGGATGATCCTGGAACGAAGGAGGATCCTTGAACCTGGGATGATCCTGGAACAAAGGAGGATCCTTGGCCCTGGAACGATCCTGGAATAAAGTAGGATCCTTGAAACTGCTGTGCCCCCGGATAGGCTTCCGGATTCATGAAGGATCCCACATACTGAGGATAGGATCCTGCTGGCTGAAAATACGAGCCCGATGTCCGAGTCATTGCTGCTGACTTGAGATGTAATCCTCTCGTCTCCCCTGTGATCTGTACGTCTGGGATCCCTGATGGCTGAGAGGTGGCCATTGGAGTCTCAAAACTCAAGGATTTTGGCATCAGTGGGGAATGATCCTCTGCCGCTTTCTTTTGTCTTTTGAGATCTCCAATCTCCCTGAGGATCCTGTCATTAGTTTCATCCTGCCGCTGCATACGATCCTTCATCTGCAAAATTAAAGCAAACACATCACTAGTACTGGGAGTAGACGAATTCATAGCAGAAGAAGATGGAGGTTTAGAGAAAGAAGGGGTTGGTCTCTTCTCAGCATTTCTCTGGGATCCTGCCGGTGGAGGAGGTAGAGTGGTTTGTGCTGAGGTGACTGCAGACATCGCCGTGGAGGTGTTCTTCAATGATGAAGCCATGTAACTCTTTGAAATGATTTCGAACAAAAGATTTTCTTTATGAATGAAGCACCAATTGCCCCACGGTGGGCGCCAAACTGTTTTGGTCAAAAATCACACAAGGATAATGTAACCAAACTTTATGTAAACGGGGTATGATGCTTGGTTAGCTATGAAAGTAAAGGATCACTTCTGTGATAAAGACACAAAGACACAATGATTTATACGAGGAAAAAGCCCTTGATCAATGTATGATCTCCGGCATAAAAAACCTCGGGTGATGGCAACTACCGATCACCAACTTCAATATAATAAAAATGTAGTTACAACTTCGGATGATAATGAGCTGAGTACAAGGATCACTAAGTGTCTAAGTGTTTGAGAGTTGTGTCGTAAGTTGTGTGTGTCCTTCCGAATGAGGAAGATGGGTATTTATACATGTGTAGGTGACTTATTTTAGGTAGATAGACCACTAATCAGCTCATTACCCCTTTAGAAATAAAGATAATCTAGCCTAAATTGCTGCCCATTAATCAAGCTAAGTTTCCATATCCGGTACAACGTCTATCTCCAATTTAGCTCTTGCCATATTTGTGAAAACGCGTCCCTGGATCATGATGTGTAGGGCATATCCTGCTAGGTGTTCCTGCAAAACAATTTTGTAACAAGTGGAAGTGACCGTTAGTGTAAGGATCACCATATCGTCCCATGATCCTGATCCTGAAGTCTGGCTGAGGATCACTATCTGCCAAAGAAACGAGGATCACTGGTCAGGATCACGTATAAGGATCATTTATAGTAAAATCCAGCCCCAACACCTACCCCTTGGGGAGTTGTCAAAGTTGATAGTGATCAGCAGGAGGCGAAAGAATGCTACTCATCCTCGATGAAATCCTCAACCAAACCTAGTGCAGCATAGCAATTAAAGACGCGGGCCCAGGATATCGTGGAGGATCCGGAGCAGGATGTGAAGAAGATTATCCTAGACCAGGATAATCCCGATATTTCGGTGCTCGTGGGAACCAATATCCCTCAGGATATTGAAGAACAATTAATTAACTTTTTGAAATGCAGGATGTCAACGTTTGCATGGAAGCATGAGGATATGACAGGCATATCCAAAGATATTATCACTCACAAGCTTGGAATTGATAAATCATTCAAGCCTGTGCAACAAAAAAGAAGGAAGTTTGCTCCTGAGCGGAACACTATTATCCAGGAGGAAGTTGAAAGACTATTAAAGTCCAGAATGATCAGAGAGGTTAAGTTCCCAAGATGGCTAGCAAACGTGGTTGTAGTACAAAAGAAAAATGGGAAATGGAGAGTTTGTGTAGACTACACAGACTTGAACAAAGCCTGTCTTAAAGACCCGTTTCCTCTTCCCCACATTGATGCAATGGTAGATGCCACTGCCGGGCATGAAATGCTGACTTTCATGGACGCATCTTCAGGATTTCAACAGATCCAAATGGAGCCTTCTGACCAGGAGGATACTGCCTTCATGACACCAACAGGTATTTATTGTTATACAGCTATGCCTTTTGGTTTGAAAAATGCAGGTGCAACATACCAAAGATTGGTAAACATGATGTTCAAAGACAAACTGGGGGATACCATGGAGGTATATATCGATGATATGGTGGTGAAATCTAAAAAGGCTGAGGATCACCTCCAGGATATCAAGGGAGCATTTGATATCATGGATCAATACAACATGAAGCTAAATCCTGCTAAATGCCATTTCGGAGTGGGGGCAGGAAAGTTTCTTGGATATACGGTGACAAAAAGGGGGATAGAAGCAAGCCCAGAGCAGATCAAAGTTATCCTGGATATAAAATCACCCTCAAATATGAAGGACGTACAAAGATTGACAGGCCGAGTAGCAGCTTTAAACAGGTTTATCTCAAGATCCTCAGAGAAGTGCAAAGACTTTTATGATATCCTGAAGAAGAACAAAAGATTCGAATGGGGGGAGAAGCATGAAGCAGCCCTGCAGGATTTGAAATGATATCTCTCAACCGCACCTCTATTGATGAAGCCTGAAAATGGTGAACCACTATCCCTATACCTTGCTGTATCAGGGAATGCTGTAAGTGCCGTTCTTATAAAAGACCATGAAGGTCAGCAATATCCTGTTTATTATGTTAGTAAAAGTTTATTAGATGCTGAAACTAGGTACTCTCACTTAGAAAAATTAATACTAGCATTGGTCATGGCATCAACGAAGCTTAGACATTATTTCGAGACACATAGGATACATGTTAAGACAAATTATCCTGTCAAAAATGTGCTTAGGAAACCAGAAATGTCGGGCAGGATGGCCAAGTGGTCAGTAAAGTTGAGTGCTTATGATTTAGTATATGAATCTAGAAATGCCATAAAGTCTCAGGCTTTAGCTGACTTTGTGGCTGATTTTAGTAGTGACATTTAGGACGAGGTAGACCTAGAAGTTCAACAGTTAGGAGAATCCTCAAGATCCTGGACATTATATACTGATGGTGCATCTAATGTAAGAGGAGTAGGATTAGGAATACTACTAAAATCGCCACAGGGGGACATATTACCCCAGGCTATTAGGTGTGAATTTCCTGCTACTAACAATGAGGCAGAATATGAAGCTTTAATTGCAGGATTAGAATTGGCTAAGAGTATGAGTATCAAAAATTTGCAAGTATATGTTGACTCTTTGTTAATTACTAACCATTTTAATGGATCCTATGCAGTTAAGGGTGAGAAATTAATCGAATATCTCGATATTCTCAAAAAATTAGCAGGATATTTCGATGTTTTTATACTTGAACAGGTACCAAGGGAGGATAATGCTGAAGCGGATGCCTTAGCAAATTTGGGATCATCGATCAGGATACCTGAAGGGACCCAAATACCAATATTACATGTCTTATATCCTGTAACGAATCCTCATGATAAAGAAGTAGTGGATATTCAGGATCCTGGAGCAGAGCATCCTAAAGAAGATCCTATATCCTGGACGGCTCCAGTCATGAGATATCTCAAAGAAGGACACATCCCTGGAGATGAAAATCCTAAGGCATTTAGGATGAAGGTATCACGATTCACTATTATAAATAATATTTTATATAAGAAATCTCTTGCAGGACCGTATTTGAGGTGCTTGGAGGATCCTGAAGCCAAAGAAGTACTTCAGGATATACATGAAGGGGATTGTGGTAACCATACTGGGGGCAGGTCGTTGTTCTCAAAAGTATTAAGGACAGGATATTATTGGCCAACAATGAGAAAAGATGCCGCAGAATATGCTCGAAGATGTGACGCATGTCAGAGACATAGTAACATACTACATCAACCAGCTGAACCACTATATCCTGTAGCGTCCCCTTGGCCGTTCATGAAATGGGGGATGGATATAGTAGGGAAGTTACCAAAAGCTCCGGGAGGAAAAGTCTTTATGCTGGCAATGACGGATTATTTCTCTAAGTGGGTTGAAGCTGAAGCATTTGTTTAAGTTAGAGACTAAGAAGTAGTATCCTTCATAAAGAGGAATATCCTGACCAGGTTTGGAGTACCAGCTGAAATTATTTGTGACAATGGATCTCAGTTTATAAGCAAGAGGACTACTGACTTTTGCAAGAGTTAGGGAATCAAAATGATCAAGTCTACTCCGGTACATCCTCAAGCAAATGGACAAGCAGAATCCTCAAACAAGATAATTGTCAATAACTTAAAGAAGAGACTTGGAGCCAAAAAAGGAAGATGGGCAGAAGAATTACCCTTTGTTTTGTGGGCCGATAGAACAACAATAAAGAGTGCAACTGGCCAAACCCCTTTCTCCCCCCAACAGAAATGGTGATACCTACAGCAAGATCCAATCTTCAGGATCCTGGGCAGAATCCTGAAGCAAGTGTGAAGAATTAGATACTGTGGATGAAACAAGGGATGCAGCAAAGCTAAGGATGGCAGCATATCAACAGTGGATATCCAGGGCATATAACAAGAATCTAAGGACTAGAAGGTTCCAATTCGGAGATTGGGTGTTAAGGAAAGCTTTTCAGAATACTACGAATCCTGCTGATGGAAAGTTGGCTCCAAAGTGGGAAGGACCCTATAAGATTGAATCAGAATCCGGAAAAGGAGCATACCAGCTTAAGAATATGGAGGGGAGATATACTACAAAGATCCTGGAATGTTATACATCTCAAAGCCTATTTCAAGTGAGTTTAGAATTTAATTTCTAACTCGGGATGGTATGAATTCTATCTCTTTTAGATATAATTCTATTGTATTTGAACCCAACACTGACTTAAGCATCGGAGAGGTGCTAGCCAGGCTAACACCCACTTTAGTTTAAAGTTGTTTTGCAGTATATGCCTCGGGATATAGCTCCAGGATACACACTCAGGATACTTCGGAAGATTAGAGGATTGGCCCCCTCTCTCACGTTTAAGGGATCCTGATCCCTTCAAAGGTTTAAAGGTATTCACCTTTCTCACGAATTGGGTTTAAACACCCCGCCTGGAGCGCAAGTTATCCAGGGATAGTTCAAGGTGGCGGGACCAGTTCATGTAAAAGTGGCTGACAATTTCGTTACTGTTGGCTATACCCTGGATCCTCAAGGTATATGAGGATTGATCACCCTCTCTCACGAAAGGGTATTTTCATACTCTCTAAGGTTTAAAGGTTTTCACCTTTCTAAGTCTTGGAGTTTATACACTCCCGCCTGTAGCGCACGAAAACAAGAGTGTTTTCACACTCTTCCAAGGTTTAAAGGTTTTCACCTTTCTAAGTTTTGGGGTTTCCACACCCTCGCCTGTAGCGCACGAAACGTGGGTAAAATCCCCAGTAAAACTCAAAGACTTAAAGGTTTTCACCTTTTCAAGTCTTGAGGTTCTTATACTCCGGCTTAAATGCGTGGAAAATGGGTTTAGTCCCAATAAAATACAAAGTTTTTGGATAATCCCAAAGTATATTTTCAAAAAAAAAAAAACATAATCATTTACGAGTCTACATAAATTTTTGAAAAAAGATTACTAAGTTTAAACAACTGGTTGAAGAATTGCTAAAGGATCATATCCCGGTACAACATACTAGTCTTGCACAGACAGGGGACATCCGTGATGGAACATGACGTATGCTGATATTATATCCTACTGGGGACATTTATGCTGGAGCGAGAAGGAAACCTATGACAACATTATATCCCACTGGGGACAGTGCGAATGATTCAAAGGTTTAAGAATGGAGATTATTGCCTAGGTGTTTCTGGTATGGATTCTTACTGTTCCTAAGTTTGAAGGCCTTATCTGAGTAAGTTAAGTTTTTATGAAAATCTGTATTTAACTAAGTTTTTATCAAACATTTTGAACAAAGGTGACAAAGCAATTAAGTGTCATACCAGTATCCTGATCAGGATATTCAGAACAAATTTTTCAAAATAACATATAATACGGAGATAAGGTCGAAAAGGTTAGTTTATTGTTATTGGTCCAAAAAATTGTATTCTTGGTTTCGTCTCAAAAAGCGACCCATTCACCAAGAACACAATTAAGTTTTTAAAACATATTTACATAAACAGTTGAAGGCTTCGTCCTGAAAACACAGGATCCCTCCACCTTCAACTGTCAAACTATTCTACTTGCAGGAATATTTAAAACAGATATCCTTACCAGACATGTTGGAATGACTAAAAAATATACCCGTTGGAATCAGGATATCCAACAGTTATATTTTTGGGGACAATTCTTATGGGTGAAATTCTGAGCCCATATCCTGACTTTGTATCTTGATTTTTTATTAGTTGTATATGATCAGGATACCGGATTAGGATACCGGATCAGGATACCGGATCAGGATACCGGATCAGGATACCGGGCCAGGATATTGGTCATATCCTGAGGCAGTATCTTGACTATTACTAACGATTGGCTTGTAAAACGTTGGTTGCAAGGTACCAACGTCAAAAGACTTGATCTACCTGAAGATTCGCTCAAGGTGGTTGAAAAATGGACGTTGATGGTGGAAGAATGGGTCTTGTAACGGTCAGAAAGGCATATTCCGCGAGAATATCGGATGTTGGTCAATGTTATTGACACTGTAACGGTTATATGAGCTAAAGACCTGGTTTTGTAGTCAATAAGCACGTGGAAAACGAGTAGAAGCAGCCACCAACGTTCAGAATGGAATATTCCAAAGTATCCCGGAATAATAGGATAGTTTGTTGGTTTCTTTTACTATAAATATGGATGGCCAGATCTCGTAGGACACTTCACTTCAACTCACTCCACTTCTAACTCTCGAATTCATACACAATTCACTTGTAATCGCACACTAACACTCATCACTTGCAATCATTGTAACACTTAGTAGAGATCTGAGCTTTATCCTGCACTGTATCCTGGTTATTCAAGCAATAAGAAGAACAAGGCAGCTGCGATTGTCAGCTCCCGAGGTTTTATGCCGGCGATCTAGATTGATCAAGGGCTTTCCTCGTACATCTCGTGTCATTTACTTTACTTTTTTGCTCATTGTTTGATCGTAGATACAGCTCAATATCATGAGCCGTATCCTGAAACTGTTTTAGCAAATAACTTAACTTGAATATTTTTCACACATATTTCTAGCACACTACCTCACTTAACTAATTTGATCACTTAATTACTTCGGTAATTTTTGACCAAAACACACACCATCCGGGTCGCCGTTTACCATGATTTTTTTACAACTAGATGTGTGTATTATAAACACATCCGTAAAAAAAATTTGAACGCCGCGGCCGAGGGGGTAGTTTTTTACACCACAAGTTTGGTGTAAAAAAAAAGAAACAAGAAAAAAAAATAAAAACACCAAACTTGTGGTGTAAAAAACTACCCCCTCGGCCGCGGCGTTTAAAATTTTTTTTTATGGATGTGTTTATAATACACACATATAGGTGTAAAAAAATCATGGTAAACGGCGACCCGGATGGTGTGGTTCTCGCGGTTCTTACAACTCGGGGTGGTTCTCATTCTAGCAGCCCCCTATATATATATATATATATATATATATATATATATATATATATATATATATATAGGGGATGGTTCAAATGAAAACCACTTTTATTGTGAAAACTCGAAAACTAACTAAAAAAGCCTAAAAAAACCTAGAAAACATACAAATTTTTTTTTTTTTTACAATTTTTTTTAGAAAAATCGCTACTTTTTATATATGGAAAAAAAATTCAAAAAAACAAAATTTTTTTGGGTTGTACTGCACATGTGCACTAATACGGAAAGCCTAAACCACTTAACCCACCCCCCACCGACACCCCCCAAAAACCTAAACCCCCCACCCCCCCCCCCCCCAAAACCTAAATTCACCCTCCCACCAAAAGCCTGACCCCCCCCTCCCCCCCCCCCCCCAAAAAAAAAACCTAAACCCCCCCACCCCCACCCTCCCGAAAACCTAAAACTAAACCCTAAACATAAACCCAAAAAAAACCTAACCCCCCACCCCCACCCCCACCCCCCCCAAAAACCTAAACCCCCTCCCCCCCCCCCCCCGACACCCAAAAACCTAATCCTAATCCTAAACCTCCAAAAAAACTAACCCTAAAAGCTAAACTAGAATCAAAAAACTAATTTTAAGCATGTAATGCACATTGTAGTACATGTTATATTGCACATGTGCACTACTATAATAATAGTATTGAAAACAAGACGACACCATAAATCTTTTTTTATGTCATAAAAAATATGCTCGAATATACTTGAATGAAAGATAAGAAAATTTGTGATCTTATGGTGCCATTTTTGTTTTAAAATGATAACGTATGGAGAAATGAGAAATGTTTGAAAAGTTATATATTTTTTGTTCCAATTTTACCCCTCCTTCATTAAAAGTCTTCCCTCCCTCCTTTTTAGTGGGTTTTAGTTAGTTTTCTAGTTTTCACAATAACTAGTGGTTTTCATTTGAACCTTCCCCTTTATTGCGAGAACCACCTTTATTGCGAGAACCCCGAGAACCAATGTGAACACAACCTAAAATAGCTAAAAAAAACCCTAAAAAAACCTAACCCCCCTCCCCCACCCCCCAAAAACCTAAACCCCCCCCACCCCTAAAAGCTAAAATGCTAAAAACTAAACCCCAAAAAAACCTAAAAAAATCTAAAAAAATAAAAAAAATCTACTTTTTTTAATATTTTTTATGCTAAAATTGCTACTTTTAGTAGCCAATTTTTTTTGGCTACTAAAAGTAGCGATTTTTATATAAAAAATATTAAAAAAAAAATTGTGTGTTTTTTAGCTATTTTTAGGCATTTTTGGTTGTGTTCACATTGGTTCTTGCGGTTTCTCACAATAAAGGGTGGTTCATAACGGATCTTTGTCCTATATATATATATATATATAAAACAGAAGCTAATGAATAGTAATTTTAATATTATAATAACAATTATTTTCTTTACTTTTTAACTTTAATCATTTTTTAATATCACGGGTTGGGATAAGTTTGGTGTCAACCGGTACCGAGCCAGTACTGGTATCGAAAATACCGGTACGATCCTGTTCGGTATCGGTACATGAAGGTAAAAACCGAGTACGGTCCTGTTCGGTATGAGTACATGAAGGTAAAAACCGACACTAATACAGAAAACACCAAAAGTTAGTGCCAAATTGATATTGGAAATCTTTTGGTTCGGGAAATTCATTGTTGTTATCCGGTACCATTTGCTCATCCATGATCACGGGTACCGTACGAACAACAACGGTATAGTACAACTTTTTTTTGTTGATTTTCTTCAACTTTTAATTTTTTCTATTTTTAGTTTCAGGGGTTGGGATGAGCTCGGTGCCAACCGATACAAAAACGGTACTGATACCGAAAATACCGGTTACGATACTGGTATATGAAGGTAAAAAACGGTAGTGAACCGGTACCAGGAAACGCCAAAAGTCGGTACCGAATTGGTACTTAAGATCTTTCGGTTCGGCAAATTTGGTATCAGTACCCAGAACCATTTGCTCATCTCTGACCACGAGTTTCATACGAACAACATCGTTACCATACAACTTTTTTGGTTGATTTTCTTTCGGTTATCATTTAGTGTTTTTTTTTTCTACATTTTCTTTTTATTCTTGTCAGCTATTCCGTTCGCAACACGCTCGTAGTGATTTCAAAACACATGTAAACACAGACTAAATAACAAATGAAATTTGCCGCAACGCGGCGAACTTCTTTAAACCTAGTTCTAATAAAATGTTAAAATTTAAACTTACGTCATTTTTTAAAAATATTTCTTATTCGTCTGTTCACTATCGTTTTATGGCTAGGGGATTGTGATTATCCATAAATACTTGTACATTCAGAAAGCCAGGTATAACCAGAGAGAGAAAGGAGACAATTATTTGTTGTATAGAATTCCACTTACATAAAAAAAAGGATAGGAGAGAGAGAAGGCGATTTCCGGCGAGATTTAAAATATTTTCCGAATAACTGGCTCGACGATTCGAAGATTAAAGAAGTATAGCAGGTGTGGTTTAGTCGAAACACTACTGAGGGGATCTCGGTTTCATCCTTTTCTTCTAATCTTCTTTCTTGTTTCATCCATTCGCTATCTACTCGGATTCCGGTGAAAACTTAAATCTTCGAATAGTCGGCTCGACGATGAAGCGGTAGTGTTTCTTGACATAACTCTCTTTCTATATTTTTCTTCTGTTTCAATCCATTCGCCGGTTGTTTCGGTATTTTCGAAAACATAAAATACTTTGAATCCTGGTTTTGATTGCTTAGTAGGTCTGTCATTGATCGCGGCTATCGTGTATAATGCAGCTAGATCGATACGAATCCTATTAACCTCTTAAAAACCTGTGATTACAACATGGAGAGAGAGGAAGGCGAGACAGAAAACTCAGGAGGACGACCGGAGAAAAACAAACCTAATGAGTTCGGAAGCAATAATAGTGAGGAACTCTTAAAGGAGAAGGCGATAACATTCTACGTGTCAAACTTGCATCCCCATATAATAGATGGAGAATTGTGGACAGAATGTAAGAACTATGGCCATATAGTGGATGCTTACATTGCAAAAAAGTTGGATAAAAGAAGAAACCGATTTGGATTTCTTAGGTTCGTCAATGTAAAGGATGTCGATAAAATGGTTAAAGCTTTATGCAAAATGATGTTTTTTGGGTGGAAGTTAAGAGCAAACGTAGCAAGATTTGTAAAAGTGACAAAGAAGACACAAGGACAAAATAAGGTGTGGGCGGAAAAACAAAAGGAACCGGCAAACGAAGTTCAAGATCAGCCAGAGTCTTCAAGAAATGGTCATCTGAGACGAGGTGTCTCCTGGGCAGATGTTGCAGCGGGAAAGCTGACAAAACAAGAGAAGGAGATCAGTTTATCGTTTACAAACGAGCCTGTTCCACTGAGGAATTGGAGAGGAAGATCAGTAATCGGAGATTTGAAAGACATAGATGCACTAAGAAGGGTAAGTCTGATGAAAATTAGCTTGGGTTTGAAGAGTTCACAGGTCCGTTACATTGGTGGATTGAAGCTATTAATTATTTTCGATTCGGAGAACGATATGAACCATAAATTGGAGGAACAGGGAGAAAACTGGAGTAAATGGTTTAGTAGTACAACAAGATGGAATGGACAAGAGATACCCTTTGAACGGATTGCTTGGCTTAGGATTAGAGGAGTTCCACTGCAATTATGGATGGACGCAGTCTTTGAATGCATTGGAGAAAAATATGGGAGAGTCATAAGGAAATCTGAGGCAGATGAAAATGACGCATGCGTCAACGAGGATATGATCGATGTATTAGTAAAAAACGAAGCTACGATTGAAGAAAAAATAACGATAAGTTGGAAGAATACGCTGGTTGATGTATGGGTCTCAGAGTTTAATCAACACTGGGTGCCAGAATTTGTGAACGAGGTAAACCAGCTGGATTTACCGACACATAGACAAGAGAATAATGAAGAACGGGAGATAAAAGAAGACAAGTCAGAACATGTTACAATGGAGACAGGGGATGACGGTGGTCCAGTTCTGTTACCGGAGAAGAGGTCGCCGGAGAATGGATCATTGGACAACGAACAGGTGGACAATGTACAGACGTAAAACGAAAAGTTTGATGGACCTGAGTACGAGGATTTTCAATTCAATGCATCCAACATTAATGATAAGGCGGCATCATTGAATACCGAGGAGCCGACAATTCTAGGTGGGTCCCCTTTAGCAGCACGTGGGTGTGGTGATGAATTATTAATGACTCCTATTGTCACACCCCAGCCGATGGCGGAATCATCGGGGCATGGCACTGAGCGAAACAGATTGTCCAGAAGTTTCCATAAGAATTATCATTACTATTCAATTTATATAATACGTCCCATACCGTACCTCAAATAGCAAACAAATTATTACAGATAAAATCTAGTCAAATATTCTGTTCCGACAACTCAGATTTAAATATAAAAATTGTTCAACTGCTTCTAGAGACTCAATCTGCAAGATCTACAGACAACTATGCTCTAGACGCTTATTCTAACTCGCCTTCCTAGCAGATAAGCATCCTAATTGCCTGTCACATACGTTAAAATAAAGTCTATACATAAAATGTAAAGGTGAGCATACAAGTTTGATAATAACATATAGAGTTCGAAATAATTTACGCATAACCAGCACGTACACAGAGGAAAACGAAGCATGTTAATTATCGACATGGATCTATCGATACCAATGACTGCGGGTTGACTGCCCGAGGCAGTTCACAATACATGATTACCACTGTAATCCATGCAAGTAATTGTCCTTAACAACCCCCGTGTGAACGGGTGCTGAGTCCAAACTATAGTACTATCGTCGTTAAGGCAGGTAGACAGCATTCCACGTGTAAACATAACAACAAGCATTCATTTAGTCACGTAATACATGCGGTAACAGTTAGCGTTTAAAGTAATTGAGTAGTGTGTCGATTGTGATTTAGAATAAGTAACGTATGTAACACCCAAAAGTGCTAAAGCAAAAAGGGTTCGAGTATACTCACGGCGATTGATGGATTGAAGAGAGCGCTTGCGAGTAGGGTTAGCCTGAATAGTTTGATAGCATAACGATAAGCAACGCGTAAAACGGAAAACAAGTGTTGGAGGGTCGGACAGCTGGTCGATCGGACGGTAGTCCGATCGGACAGCTGACCGTTCAGTTTGCAGTCTGTTCGGACAGCTGTCCGGTCCGTCGGTAGGCCGATCGGATGGCTGTTCGAGTGGATTGTTTCTTCCTTTGAGAAGGATGTGTTTGTGTATGATGGTTTGACTTTTGAAGTTTTCGTCGTAGCATTTGAAAACATTGAAGTATCTTTACCTTTCAGGTCGGTCGATCGGACGGTTCTTCGATCGGTCGGCAGCCCGATCGGTTAGGTACTTCTAGCAAGACAAGTTCTCAGTAGGGTGTCACCTGATCGGACGGCTGTACGATCGGGTGGCAGTCCTAGTGCATTGAACATGTTGAAAATCGACTAAGTGTTGAAGTATAGTATCTCATGATCCGAAGAGTAATCCGATCGGACGGTAATCCGATCGAAC
This sequence comes from Helianthus annuus, assembly GCF_002127325.2. NCBI lineage: Eukaryota > Viridiplantae > Streptophyta > Magnoliopsida > Asterales > Asteraceae > Helianthus > Helianthus annuus. The sequence continues at coordinate 39,025,897 of NC_035447.2, read as the reverse complement.
AACTATTCGTTCAATACTAGTTCTTCCAAAAATTGATTAAGTGTGGGGCCATGTGTTAGCCGATCGGCTGGCCGGTCGATCGGCTGGCTTGTCTGTTCGGCTGGCTGTCCATTCGGCTGGCTGTCCGTTCGGACAGCAGTCCGATCGGTCAGTCATCCTGACCTTATCAGCCTGTTCGTCTAACACTTGGCTGTTCTGATTGTTTTATCGCTATATCGAGGTGTTCTGACAACAAGTCGAACCATAGAACCCTCGTTCTTACTTGTTCCTCCTGATCGGACAGGAATGACCCGAATCCGGCCGGTGAATTGTTCGGAACGGAGTTTAACGTTTAACCTGAAATCGGTGAACCTCGTGGATAGAATCCGGATCTTGAGTCATGCAACCTCCAGAATGATTAGCAAATCGGCACAAGCTCCGTTTCTATCGGTTTGAAGGCATTGAGTGTAAAAGAGTTGAAAGAAAGTCGGAAAACCATCTTTTCAATCCTTTTCACCATGTAAATGTTTAGATCCATGAAAGATCTTTGTTTGTTTATGTGGAAATCGGCTAGATCCAAGTTATTCTTGGTGGATTGAGGCCAAAACATGATATTCTTCAAGAACACCATGATGACATCATCCTAGAACAATTAAATCTTGATGATTTCACGGTTAGAAATCAAGATTTGAAAGATAGAAAGGTGTAGAAGTGCGTGTAGATCAAGAAAGTACAAGATTTAGGATGAAATCTTACCGGAATCGAGAGAGATCTGAGAAAAAGAGGGGAGCACGAGCTGGTCGGTCAGAGGTTTCCAAAAGTAGAAAGTTTGAGAGTGACAAGGGGTATTTATAGGATGCCATAAGAGGAAAGTGGCTGATCGGCCAGGCAGCTCGATCGGACAGCCTGTCCGATCGGCTAGCTGTTCGATCGGCTGGTAGCCTGATCATTCAGCTGCATGATTCGAGTGTTCGGTGCGACGATTTTTGATATTTCGATCTCGATTGCGATTGATGAGAATACGATAGAGTTTCCCATTCAAGTTACTTTTAATCCCAATCACCATATCTAACATACAATCATCTATATCTCGCGCTATCTCTTCTCTACCAATTATCATGATTCGATTTCGATTAAGTTCGATTGGGTTTCGATTTCGAGTCGAGTTTCGATTGATTACCACACACAACATAAAGTAGACACGCACAAGTAACACATATGGCACACACACACACATATATTAACACCAAAATTCGCGTAATTCGAGTCTCGAGTTCGATGATGATTAGATTAGCTCGATTATTGATTAACTGACTTTATCGCATTGTTACTTCCTGTCATTCACAGTCGTAAAGTGATTCGCATTGATAAATAAACTTCGATTAATTCAATTGTAATTATTTACTCCACATAATACAACTAACGTAAACATAAAATAGACTAACTACCGTTAAAGAAGTCAAACAGGGATTGAGCAAGGAGAGACAGGTCGCAATTAGCGATCTTTTCTTCCTTTGACTTCAATCTTTGACTTTGACTTTGACTTTCGGTAACACGGGGTGTTACACCTATGACTGGTGGGCCTGAGGGTACAACCCAAAAGAAAAGAAAGAGAATTACTTTGGCTGAGGCCCGATCCAATTCACTTAAACCACAAAGTGTGGTAGGTAAGAATAAATTACCTGACTTAAATGTTGAAGTATCCGATGACTCAAGATCAAGACCAAAAAAGAAGACACTCTTTAAAAAGAAGAGAGCTTATAAAAGAAAAAACAAGAGGAGAATAAAGATCACAGAGGAGGATTTTAATTGTTATGAGCATAAAGGTGACAGTTTGGAGGATGGTGTGGACTCCGAGTGGGAAGAGGAGGTATCGACGGAGCATCAACAATCAGAAGGAAGTAGTCCTGTGGAGTTAGGTGGTATCGATACAAACGACCTGGATGATCAGGTTGTGAACGATGAAGTCAACGCGACAGTAAGAGTAGGGTTACAAGTCGGGGTTGATTTACAAAAACATGAATCGATGGTAAGGGATTCAGTAATCAAAGATCAGGAGGATAACATTCAACAATGAATTTCGGATCTATTAATGTTAAAGGAGCAGGTGGAGCCGGGAAGGCAGCTGAAGTGAGAAGTCTGTTGGGTAAGTTCAATTTATCTTTTCTAGCCCAGCCACTAGTACTTGTAGTCAGGCATCTTCCGACATAGAGAGCGATATCCCTTTTCATGCCCGGCCACCAGTACTTGTAGCGAAGATCCTGGTACATTTTTTCGGCACCGGGCTGAATAGAATACCGGGATTTGTGGGCTTCGTCCTGTAAAATCTTTCGCAGTTCGGTCTGCTTAGGGATCCAAATTCGGTCCAGAAAATAGAAGATCCCATTCGATTTGCTGACAAGCTGAGCTCCATCGTGATAGATTCTCTCATTCTTCAAGGTGCGTTCATTAAAACAAGCATGTTGAGCTTCGCGGATGAGGGTTTCGAGATCGTGTTGGGCTTGGATATTACGAATGCTGAGCAAATAACTCCGTCTGCTGAGCGCGTCGGCAATGACATTTGCCTTGCCTGGGGGATAACGAATCTCACAGTCGTAATCATTGAGGATTTCTACCCATCGGCGTTGACGCATATTGAGTTCTTTTTGATCAAAGATGTGTTGTAAACTCCTGTGATTGGTGAAGATCGTACACTTGGTACCATACAGGTAGTGTCGCCAAATCTTTAATGCAAAAACAACGGCGCCTAGCTCGAGATCATGGGTTGCATAATTCTTCTCGTGGATTTTGAGCTGTCGAGAAGCGTAAGCTATAACCTTGTCCCGTTGCATAAGAACACAACCAAGACCAAGATTGGAAGCATCACAATAGACAATGAAATCGTTGTTCCCGTCGGGCAATGTGAGAACAGGAGCAATGCAAAGCTTATGCTTGAGGGTTTGCAAAGCAGACTCTTGTTCAGTTCCCCAAACAAAAGATCTGTCTTTATGCGTAAGAGCGGAAAGCGGCACAACGATCTTGGAGAATCCTTCGATAAATCGTTGATAGTAGCCCGCTAATCCGAGAAAAGAACGGACTTCAGACGGGTTCTTTGGCGTAATTCAGCTCTTAACTGCTTCAATCTTCGCAGGATCGACATGGATACCTTGACTATTCACGATGTGACCCAGAAACTGAACCTCCTCTAACCAGAATTCGCACTTGGGGAACTTGGTGTAGAGTTGATTCCCTTGGAGTAACTCAAGAACCAAACGTAGATGTTGCGCGTGTTCGGCTTTCGATTTGGAATAGATCAAGACATCGTTGATGAACACGATGACGAAACAGTCGAGATAAGGTTTACACACGCGATTCATCAGATCCGTGAAAACCGCGGGTGCATTAGTTAAACCAAAAGGCATAACAACGAACTCATAGTGGCCGTAATGAGTGCGAAAAGCGGTTTTAGGTATATCTTCTTCCTGAATGCATAACTGATGATAGCCTGAGCGTAGATCGATCTTCGAGAAACACGTAGCACCTTGCAGTTGATCAAACAAATCGTCAATGCGGGGTAGGGGATAACGGTTCTTGATGGTTAACTTATTCAATTCCCGGTAGTCGATGCACATCCTGAACGACCCATCCTTCTTTTTAACGAAGAGGACTGGTGCGCCCCAAGGAGAGGTGCTCGGGCGAATAAAGCCTTTTTCAAGTAATTCTTGGAGTTGGTTCGAGAGTTCCCGCATTTCGGATGGCGCGAGTCGGTAAGGGGCTTTGGCTACGGGGTTAGCTCCAGGAATGAGGTCGATACGGAAGTCGATATCACGACTCGGCGGTAGTCCAGGAAGATCATCAGGGAATACCTGAGGAAATTCATGGACCACAGGAACGTCTTTGACTTCTGTCTTCCTTTTCTTTTCCTTCTCTGCTACTACAATGTTGGCCAAGAAAGCTCTATATTCCTTGCGGAGATACTTGCTAGCTTGGATACACGACATGAGCTTGTGACCTTTCGAAGCAGTTTCACCATAGACACACAATAAATCACCATTCGCAAGGGAGAATCGAATCATCTTGTCGAAGCACACAACTTCAGCATGGTTTTCACGAAGAAAGTCCATGCCTACTATGATGTCAAAAATTCCGAGTTGCATCGGGATGAGGTCGATTGGGAAGATGTGATTGTTAAGCTCGAGGGTACAATCACGAAGAACATAATTAACGGCGACAGTTCTTCTAGTAGCGACTTCAACTTCGAATGACGAGGGGAGATAAGAGTGTTTGCGACTAAGGAGCTTCTCGAATTCAAACGACACAAAGAAGTTTTGGCTCCGGTATCAAACAAACACGATGCATAAATACCATTCACAAGGAACGTACCATTAACCACGTTGTTGTCAGCCTGGGCTTGACGAGCATTGATGTTGAAGGTTCTGGCGCGTGCTGCTTGTTGCTGCTGCTGAGGCTGCTGCTGCTGCTAGGGCTCTTGCTTCACCACCCTGTTCGGGCACATGTTTGCAAAGTGGTTAGGGTCACCACATGCAAAGCAGACTCGAGCATTGATCGCGGGTGCCTGAGCTGCTTGTTGGCCTTGCGGGGCTGGGAGTAGAGCTTGATGAGCAGTGGCAGGAGTTGCGGTGTTACGGGGACCATAGAGACAGTTGGCTGTGAAATGACCGTACAAATTGCAATTAGCGCAGAAACGACAGGCAAGACCCACCGGATGATGATATGAGCGTGTCGGGCAGAGCAGGTGGGGACCTGTGTAAGCACGCTTCGCTGGCGGTGCTTGAGTAACTGGTGCTGGTCGATGATGAGACTGTTGCTGAGCCGGTACAGCTTGTAGAGGGGCAGAAGTGGTAGTGATAGCACAGTTCTTGTTGCTGGAGCTGCTGTTGTTGTGCTTCTTCTTGCGGCGTGATGACTTGGACGGTTGAGCAGGGGTGGTGTCGGCGGTCGGTGCAGTAGTAGCTTGATGCAGAGACTTGGAGGGCTTATCCCAGAAACCAGCTTTTACTCGCTTGTCATTGATCTCGGCGGCAAGAAAGTAAGTCTCTTCAATTGATGATGTCTTCGCGGCGTGAACAAAGTCGACAACACAATCGGGTAGAGCTCGGATGTACTTCTTGATGGCCATGTCTGACGTCTTGACTTGATCGGGACAGATGATGCTGAGCTGTTTAAAGTGAGAAGTCAAGGCAGCGTTGTCTCCATCCTTCTGCTTAATGTTCCAAAACTCGTCCTCCAGCTTTTGGCGTTCATGGGGAGGGCAGAATTCATCCATCATAATGGCTTTGAGCTCTTCCCAAGTCAGCTCATAAGTTGTATCATTCCCGCGTTTGTTTCGTTCGGCCGTCCACCAGTCTAGTGCTCGGGACTAGAAGACACCGGTTGCGTTTAGGGTATGGAGATTTTCTGGACAGCCGCTTTGGCGCAGAGTGACTTCGATGGAATCAAACCATTAAAACATAGCTGTGGGGCCATCTTCTCCAGTGAATTCCTTTGGTTCGCATGCCTTGAACTGTTTAAAGCTGAAAACAGTCTTGGTAGCATCTTTGGGAGCTTCAGTTCTCGACTCCTCAGATGATTTACTGACATTCTCATATACTTCGCTCACAGCCTTTGCTTCTTGCTTGGCGATGATAGCAGCAAGACGTTTGTCTCTCTTTTCTTGGCGAGTAAGTGGGGTTCGGTGTCCAGATGACGACATTGTCTGCAACAGACATCGTCGTAGGTCTCAGACACTTCAAAATCTAATCTCACCTCACACGTCTACTACTTACTAAAGCTCAGGAACACGTTGAAGCACGTATCACATAGACACATATGCGCATAACCACAGATTCACATAATCACAGAAGCACATAAGCACGTAGAACACAGAAGCACGTAAGCACGTAGGACACAGAAGCACAGAAGCATATACACATTCAATCACAGAGGCCGTCAGAATACAGAAACCTATCATTCAAAGCTCGCGAGCCGTTCGAATATAGCGATCGCGTATAGTATATCGAGTAGTATAATAATAACGTATAGCATAATGTTGTCTAGATTGCAGCGACCTGTTAGCGTGTTGAGATAGAAGAGTAATGCGAGTCGTGTGTGTCGATCGAAGTGATAGCAAGATCGAATAATTCCACAAAATTTTAAACACATAAACAGATAAATTCACATAAAACACATAAAATCGACGAATTATCAGAGTCGGCAGTTGCGGGCTCAGAATCTAAGCGCATAAAATCGAGAAACAGATTGTTTGCGGCTATTAAACATTGACTACCCAAAGCGGTTCGACTATTCTCAAGGACTTGTCGTCACATTTCGACTTTCGGGATCGTGTTTCTGCCTCGATTCTTGGGCATTCAGCACGCATTCCCTAGGTCATACTCGTGAGTTCAGGTCGTTGGAGTCCGTCGAGGCCTTGGTGAGATAGATAAAAGTCGGAACAAGTTGTCAAGGTTAGGGTTTCACCCCTGGCTTAGCAACTTCTTCCCTGTTTTTAGTAAAATAGAGGAGATTATTCATCAAAATATGGATTTCACTCCTGATTTGGTATAATTCTCCTTGTTGAACAAGCGTTCGTTATTGAAAAATAATGAAGAAATCATTGATAAGTTGATAAAACAACATTGATCAAGCAACTTAGTCGAGAGTTTGCGGTTTTCACACCTAATCTTGACTTAATCGCTTGTCTTTACTTGAAAATTCGAGTGCAGTGATAGTGTAGAGTAAGCGAGAAATAGCAGGATATAACACATAAACTTGGTTTGTTGGTTCCTAACTATAGTCTAGGTCTCTAAGACATCGACCCAGACTAGGTCGTGTCTTGCCTAATTCCCGATAGTTATGGCTCTGATACCAGTTTGTCACACCCCAACCGATGGCGGAATCATCGGGGCATGGCACTGAGCGAAACAGATTGTCCAGAAGTTTCCATAACAATTATCATTACTATTCAATTTATTTAATACGTCCCATACCGTACCTCAAATAGCAAACAAATTATTACAGATAAAATTTAGTCAAATATTATGTTCCGACAACTCAGATTTAAATATAAAAATTGTTCAACTGCTTCTAGAGACTCAATCTGCAAGATCTACAGACAACTATGCTCTAGACGCTTATTCTAAGCTCGCCTTCCTAGCAGATAAGCATCCTAATTGCCTGTCACATACGTTAAAATAAAGTCAATACATAAAATGTAAAGGTGAGCATACAAGTTTGATAATAGCATATAGAGTTCGAAATAGTTTACACATAACCAGCACGTACACAGAGGAAAACGAAGCATGTTAATTATCGACGTGGATCTATCGATACCAATGACTGCGGGTTGACTGCCCGAGGCAGTTTGCAATACATGATTACCACCGTAATCCATGCAAGTAATTGTCCTTAACAACCCCCGTGTGAACGGGTGCTGAGTCCAAACTACAGTACTATCGTCGTTAAGGCAGGTAGACAGCATTCCACGTGTAAACATAACAACAAGCATTCATTTAGTCACGTAATACATGCGGTAACGGTTAGCGTTTAAAGTAATTGAGTAGTGTGTCCATTGTGATTTAGAATAAGTAACGTATGTAACACCCAAAAGTGCTAAAGCAAAAAGGGTTCGAGTATACTCACGGCGATTGATGGATTGAAGGGAGCGCTTGAGACTACGGTTAGCCTGAATAGTTTGATAGCATAACGATAAGCAACGCGTAAAACGGAAAACAAGTGTTGGAGGGTTAGACAGCTGGTCAATCGGACGGTAGTCCGATCGGACGGCTGACCGTTCGATTTGCAGTCCGTTCGGACAGCTGTCCGGTCGGTCGGTAGGCCGATCGGATGTCGGTTCGAGTGGATTGTTTCTTCCTTTGAGAAGGATGTGTTTGTGTATGATGGTTTGACTTTTGAAGTTTTCGTTGTAGCATTTGAAAACATTGAAGTATCTTTACCTTTCAGGTCGGTCGATCGGACGGTTGTCCGATCGGTCGGCAGCCCGATCGGTTAGGTACTTCTAGCAAGACAAGTTCTCAGCAGGGTGTCACCTAATCGGACGGCTGTTCGATCGGGTGGCACTCCTAGTGCATTGAACATGTTGAAAATCGATTAAGTGTTGAAGTATAGTATCTCATGATCCGAAGAGTAATCCGATCGGACGGTAGTCCGATCGAACAGCTGTTCGTTCAATACTAGTTCTTCCAAAAATTGATTAAGTGTGGGGCCATGTGTTAGCCGATCGGCTGGCCGGTCGATCGGCTGGCTTGTCCATTCGGCTGGCTGTCCGTTCGGACAGCAGTCCGATCGGTCAGTCATCCTGACCTGATCAGCCTGTTCGTCTAACACTTGGCTGTTCTAATTGTTTTGTCGCTATATCGAGGTGTTCTGACATCAAGTCGAACCATAGAACCCTCGTTCTTACTTGTTCCTCCTGATCGGACAGGAATAACCCGAATCCGGCGGGTGAACTGTTCGGAACGGAGTTTAACGTTTAACCCGAAATCGGTGAACCTTGTTGTCACACCCCCAATTCCACGTGTCACCGGTGGGCCCGGTGTGGGGTACAGTGACGTAGTTGGCATCGTCATAGACAATCAACACAATATAATAATGCACAGCGGAAGCAGAATAGAAACATTTCAACTTTTAAATAAAGTGTAATAATAAATATCACAGTAGTTGAAATGGATCCACAGGCGGATCAAATAAAAATAGAAATAAATAGTTCAACAGATAAATGTCGTCCGAGTTTGCGAGACTATTGTGGACGCTCTCTAGGAAACAGCCAGCCTATTTCCGTATAGTACCTGCACTTAATCTTTTGGGAAAAATACGTCAGTTTACACTGGTAAATACAAATCGACTGACTCATTTTGAAAATGATCGAAAATTGATTTAAATGCACCAGGCATAAATATTTTTATTAACTTGGGATAATTATATAATATAAACTTGTGAACGAATTACATGCACTTATATCTCTGGTGGCCCGGGATCTACTGTCCGGGCTAGAGATTTAATTGACACACCACATTAAAGAGTTATACACGACGGGTGTACGCCTACACCCCGTGCTCTGGTCGTGGCCATCTCGTAAGATAATGCCAAGGATATCCGGGACATGGTCAATAACCCCCCAAAGCCTTTAAGTAAGACAAGACTGTTTAAACGAAATCACACAAGCTATTCAAGACTGTACACCCATAGGGCGCAGGACTTGTGCGCCCGATCAAGCGGTATTTTAAATACCGTACCCCAAGCCCGTATAGGGAAAATAAGTCAAAATGTATTTACCTGAGCAAGTATAAGTCACAAACGATAAGTGGTGGTAGCTTTTACCGGGCCTCCTAATCTGGAACAAAGGTTTATAATTAACCAATTAGATTCCTAACGGGTCTTTTTATTAAGCCTAAGCTTTGACCGGTTAGTTTTAGGAATGATACGGTTTACGCACGATTAAGCGAAAGACCGGATAGAATGTGATTTAGACCCGACAAGTTTGAATACTTGTATAATATGGGTATACTAAATACATTCTGGATTTTGAAATAAAAAAAAATGATATCGTTTGGCCCGTTTCGGTCAATTTACGCAAACTAGTTACGTAAACCGAACCGAACGCGAAAAGGACGATACGGGTAGACCAAAGATTCAAATGCAAGTTCCCTGAGATAATATGCTTAAAATATGATATTATATCAGTAAGTTATGTCCTATATTGCCCGGAATAATTTTAAACCCAATTCATGCCTTAGAAGGGCATTTTGGTCATTTAAAAGATAATAAAAGGGTAAAATTAGAAATCTGAGTTTCGGGTCTGGTTCATACAGTAAATATACTTAATATAACATATTATATCAGTAGGGTATGACCCATATACCAAATATATCATTTAAAACCAAACCATGCACCGTAGGGGCAATTTAGTAATTTCACAAGGGCTAAAAATGCCAAAACTGGAAACCTGAGTTCAAAATATTATACTTACTGTTATTATATGAAAATATGTAATTTACATCAGTAGGTATAAGTCTTATAGGTTTAAAACAAGTATAATGCTTTACTATGCGTTAAAACGCTAAAAATACGATTTAAGGGCGTTTTCGGGTTTTCACAATGAATCTGAGATTTTTATATTTCCAGAATACTTAAAATAATTTATTCATCATATAAAATCAGTAGAAAAAGGTTTCGGGTCAAAAGGATGTGTAAAACTCATTTTATGGCTAAAACGGTCAAAACCGACATAAGCCGAAATGACTAGGTGATCTAGGATCCGTTCAGCCAAAAATTAATTAAAAGTCATCAAAATTCCCAGAATATTATATTACTCCTGTTGGTAAAAAGTTTTGTACCAAAACGTGGCCAGAAACGGGTTCTATGCGAAAAGGACCGTTTATGTAAATTTATAATATAGTTTTACGCTAATGGCCATAACTCACAATCTGGACCACCAACTGATCCGAAACTTTCGGTGCAAGTTTATATAATAAAAATAAAGATTTCTATCCTTTCACTTTTCCAAAAATCCCGTTTTAAATCAAAAAGGGCAAAATAGTCAACTTTATGCATAAACCGGAAACATGCATTCGAATAGGCTAAGCATAGACTCAATCAAAGAAAATTCCAGAAAGTTTAACTAAAATAAAAATAGTCAAAAATACTTTCCAATACAGATCTCGAACATGCATGTATGAATCCGAATCGATAGTCTACGAAATAATCGTTTTACAAGACTTTCGGTTCCGATTCGTGGCTATACTATAGATTGTCGAGTTGATGATGATTAAAACACATTCATATATATATTACAAGTTATTTTTAATGATCAATCAGGTTGCATGTCATCTATATCATTAATCATGTCATTTTTCACAAAAATCACTTCTGTTGACTTTTTAGAAATAGGTTTGACTCGACATTAAGCATGCATGTAGTGGGAATCAGTTAGTACCCTTTAGAGGGTTTGTTTCCCACATAAATACCAATCTATAACAAGTTTCAATTCGAGAAATGACTGAAAGAAATCCGTTTAATCAGAAAGTCAAAGGTTATGAACACCCAGTTTGACTTTTATCAATAAACACAACAAGAACGGATTAAAGAACGAATTGAAGGCTTACAAGAGTCCTATAGATGTTTAGTGAACACTAGGATCCGCCTTGTTGCTCAGATTTCCTCCAGAAAGCTTGCTTGAAGTCCTTGGATATTGAGAGCACTTGGTTACAATGAAAAATGATCAAGAAATGTGATCAAGACCTGATTTAAAGCCAAAATTTCGAGGCCACTGTAGTGGTAGGCATGCATGGCATGTTATTGGCTCAATTGGAGGCAAGTTACAACTGTAATGCACTTGAATTCGGACTCAAAATGACCCAAATACGATTTTCTGTCGCTGGGCAACCCACGCGGCCCGCTTGGGCTTTCCCAGGCGGGTCGCCTGACCCCTGTTTCAGCCAAACAACTTTCAATTGTTGACAGCTTTGACCCCTGAACTTGTACGCGATGTTTCGGCCACTTTTCTCGACCCGTAAACCCCCAAACTTGGTTTTTAAGAACCTTAGGACTTTTACCAACATGGTAATGCCCTTGGATAACTTTGCGCTCAACCGAAAAGCCCTGAAATTCGACGCTGACGCTTTTAGTCCCTTAAGTACGGTTTTGGCCATAACTTTCTCATACGTTAACGAAACTTCATGAAATTTTTACCACATATTCTAGTGAGTATATTTTAGCTATACAAAGCTTCGGGTCTGCCAAAAGTTCACTCAGAGGTATAAATTAAACATGTTGACACTTTTGGCCCCTATAGTTTACAATACTTCACTTTTGTGCAATTTCCGCGTCGTATGATCCATGAACCATCCGTTTAAGGTTATAAACATTATGTAGGGTTATCATAGAGCCTATTTATCCATTGTTGACACTTTGGACCCTTACGTTCCATAGTTTTCACTGTTTGTCACTTTTAGTCCCTCTAAAGTATGTTTTCACATAACGGAACCTTATGACACGTGTCAAGACATTATTGGACGAAATTTTTCGAGGTGTTACATCCTCACCCCCTTAAAAGAAATCTCGACCCCGAGATTTATTCAAACAAATGGGGATATTTTTCTTTCATCGTGGATTCCACTTCCCACGTGTATTCGGGACCTCTACGGGCATCCCACTTGACCTTAACAATAGGCACGTGCTTCCTTCGAAGCTTCTTTACCTGTCGATCCTCAATCGACAAAGGTTTTTCCACAAACTTCAGACTTTCGTCTATGTGTATATCTGTATGCGGTATAACCAGTGAATCGTCAGCGAAACACTTCTTCAAATTACAGATGTGAAACACATTATGAATGGCACTAAGCTCTTCAGGCAAGTTTAACTTGTAAGCGACTGCCCCGACACGTTCGATTATCTCGAAAGGTCCTATGTATCTCGGGCTTAGCTTGCCTTTCTTTCCAAAT